>NW_026057578.1:313277-384455 GCF_023721935.1 Panthera uncia | reverse complement strand
AGGCGGGGGGCCGGGGCCGGGGCGCGGGGCGCGGGGAGCGGGGTCCGGGCGGCGCAGGCTGCGCGCCGCGCTGCGCACATGCGCGCTCCCGCCCCTCCCACCTTTGACAGTTTTACTGTAGGGGGGGAGGGGGCGAACTCTCGCGGTATTCCTGCAGCCGCTCCGCGACGGGGAGGAACGGGTTGGGGGGGAGGGGGCCCATCGGCCCGGCCCCCTCTCCCGGCTCCTGGGTCCGTCGCCTCCATCCGCGGGGGCTCCAGTGCAAAGTGGCCCGTTATGCCGCCCGTAGGGCAAGAGGCGTTTTTTCAGGCAGTGGGGTAAACTGAGGCACTATCGGGACGCTGGGAACTGCCCCGATCCCAATGTACGCGGATTGAAGCGACCAGATGCCTCTAGGTGTTGGCCCTGGGAAGGTGCAGCAATGGAGACCACCGTCCTCTGGGAGCCTGAACTCCTGGCCCCTGGGAGACTGGGGCCTGCAAAGCAGGATCTGGATCTCTTCCAACCGGCCCTGTGCCCACCTCTGCCTGTGGCCACAGTCAGGGGACCGCCTGGCTACTAACAGTGCTGGGGGAGCAGTTTGAGGCCATGGGCTCTGTGGGGTTACTGACCACTGGACCAGCCTCTGTCTGCTTCGGGTGGGGGTGGCCAGGGCCAGTGCCTTGCTCTGCCGTGCCCCAGAACCCAGGGGACACTGGTATCAGGGCCGGGGGTAATGGGGTACCATCCCTACCAGGATTTGGGAGTGAATGAAGCAGGGGAAGAGGTGCTAGTTGGGAAACAGAGTTACAAGACACACCTCCTTCCCTGAAGCCTTTCCCACCCCCGGCACCTCCCCCCACGCCACCCTTCTGTCTACCCTGCAATAGATTCAGGGCAGGGCACAAAAGACACGGTCAGATTAGGGTCTGCCTCTCCTCATGGGGACTCTTGAGACCTGCTTCTCTAATGGCTGGCACAAAGTGCCGCCAGAGAGAGGGGTAGGGGCCCTCTTTGGAGCGTTCATTGGGTTAGAACTTCCCTTGGAAATCAGAGCCAGAGAAAGGTCCATGTGGCCCCAGGAGGAAGAGGAAATGTCCTTCCCTCGTTGACCGTGCCCACGCTGGGGACAGGACATCCAGGGTTGGAGGAGGGGTCAGTGAGTGAGACCCAGCCAGGTTTCTCATCTTTCCCCGTGTAAGTCTGCATGTCCACGCATGGAGCACGTCCACGTCTGTTGATAGGTGTGTGCCTTAGTGACCACGTGTGCCGGGCAGTCTCCTGTGTAGACGTCTGATGTCAGGGTTATGTCTACGTGTCCCATACTAGGGGAAAACATGCCTATCTATATGTTAGTCACCTTCCAGGTGACTAGTTGGAAGGTGTGTGTGTGTGCGTGCGTGGAGGGAAATCTGTATCTTAGCAGATGTGTCTCCAGGCTATAGAATGTCTGGATGTCAGGGCATTGTGTGTCCTGTGCCCCCTGTGTTTCTGTTAGGGGGTCACTGTGTATCACGGTGTAGTGTGCATCTGGAAACCAGCATCACTGTCTCTGTGTCTCCAGACTCCCGTGGCCAGTTTCTGCCTCTGCATTACCATGTGTCTGGTTGCTGTGTGGGCACATGTGTCAGGGTGTTGTTGTGACCCATGTGTTTCCTATGTTAGGGCATTACCCTGTGTCAGGGGCTTAATGGGGGCCCTCCAAAGATTGCCATGTCAAATCCCTGGAACCCACGAATGGGGCCTTATTTGGAGAAAAGGTCTTTGCAGATCTTAAGTTAAGGGTCTTGAGGTGAGAAGATCATCTGGGATTATCCAGGTGGCCCTTAAATCCAGCGACAAGTTTCCTTGTAAGAGGAAGATATGACACAGAAGGTGATTTGACCACGACGGGCTGAGATGGGAGTGATGTGCCCAGGGATCCCCGCAGCAGCCGCGAGAAGCTGGGAGAGGTGAGGAAGGGTTCTATCCTGTGCTCCGGGAGGGACTGTGGTCCTGCTGGTTTTCAGACTGGTAGCCTGCATTACTGTGATGAAATCAGTTTCTGTTGTGTTAAGCTTCCCAGCTGTCATTCGTCATGGAGGCCCCAGGAAAGTAACTCACCTGTGTCAGTGCATCTGGCTGCAGTCCACAGGGCTGAGCCCAGGATTCCCCACCCGGCCCTGGGGTAAACAGGTGTGCTGTCAAGATGCGACACCACTGCCCCCTAGTGGCCCTGTGGAGACACCTGAACTGGGCACCGGGCACTGCCTCCTCCCACAGCCAGGGGCCCTCCATCCAGGACTCTTCCCACTCTCAAACACCCAGTTGGCCTGAGCCAAACACCACACTGGGGCAGTTGAGAACCAGGTTTATTTCTGGTCTTTGTCAGAATATAAAAAAGCGCAAAACAAAGAAGACAAGACAAGCATGGCAGGGTGGGGGGCAAGACAAAGGAGGGAGAAGACTGCGGCAGTGATAGGAAGGGCCCCCTGGAGAAGACAACGTTGTGATGGCACAAGGCGGGCTGTGGCAATCAGGGTGGCCAGAAAAGACGAGGGGGCTTCCTACTGGGGCCCGCGGGAAAGGGGGCACCAGGCCAGTTATCCAAATCCCACTCGGGACCTGCAACAAGCCACTTCCCATCTGGAGGCTGGCTTGGGGCACAGAGAGGAGGCTGGAGGCTCAGCCTCAATCCCTGAGATTTTCAGGGCTCCCTAGGGGAGTGGGCAGGCAGAGGAACAAGAAGGTGGGGGCTACCAGGACTGCCCTCACTGTCCCTCTGCTGGTCAGCACCAATCACAAACCTTGGGCCCTCTGGCTCACAGAGTGGTTGCTCAGGTGCTGGCTGGATCTCTGGTGGGCAGGGGTCGGGGGCACGGCCCTCAGGACAGTCTCTTGTGTGAATTCAGATTTTCTTGGGAGAGGAGCAGTGAGAATACATGCCCACAACTGTCCCTCAGAGGCAGCCTCCGCAACCGTGGGAGGAGGGGGGACACCCAAACCCAAGGCCAGGAGACAGCTGGGCCTGATCCCCGTCATAGGGTGCTCATAGTGCTGGGTTAGGTCTTGGGCGCCTGAGCAACCCCCAGACCTCTCTTGCCACAGTTCCTGGGAACAGATGGGGGCGTGGCGAGGGTTTCAGAAATCACGAGGGCACGCACTTGGCATGGTGTGCCTGGGGATGCGGCTGCTGCTGATTATCTGGGTGGGGCAGGGGAGGGCACTCGCCAGAGGGAGCTTCCACAGCTTATTCCGCCTGTCCTCTAGATGCTGGGTGAGGGTGTAGAACTGGACAAATGGGCAGACAGACAGACCTCTTGCCCTGGGGGAGGGCAGGATGCCCAAAGGAAGCGTGATTCAGCAGGCAACAGGGGCACAGACATCAGTGTGGGTGAAGGGAATATAAATAAACGGACTCCCCGGGAGTCTAGGGGGATAACCAGACCCTGCTCTGGCTCCAAGTAGCTGCCCCACACGCTGCCAGCAGCACCAGAGGGTGCATTTGGGCTCAGGTCCTGCAAGGAAGGGCCACACCCAAGCAGCCCGCACCTGCTCAACGGCCCAGAATGCACAGCCAGAGATGGCAATCCTGGTCCCACCTGTCCATCGGGCTGGGCTCAGCCCCTGGGGCCTCCTGCAGGGTCCGAGAGGGGCTGTGTGCCAGCTATGCGTCATCCTTGCCACAGGCTCCGGTCACAGTGCTGGGGTCTGGGGTTCAAGCCTCAGGCAGCAGCTAGGACATGTTTCCAAAGGAGGCTACGGGGTGGGTAGGGGTGAGGAGGGGTGGAGATCTCTGGCGTCTTCCACTCTGCCAGGCACAGGATGGCCCTTACCAGCGTCCTACAGCCGCCCCCCTGAGGTCAACTCTCCCACCCTCCTCTTGGCCCCATGGCCCAGCCTCTCCCCCTGCCCCCCCCCCACGCCCCCAAGACTCTCAGGCCCCCCTGGCTCCTCCCACTGACCTTGGCTCAGCAGCTGCAGGCTCCGCCCCTCCTCGCGCACCTGCAGGCGCAGCACCTGCTGCAGCACCTCCTGCCGCTGCGCCTCCTGTGCCAGCCCCATCCGCTGCAGTTTCTCCCCATTCAGCCTCAGCAGCGCCCGGCCTGGGAGAGAGGGGAGGAGGGGTCAAGCCAAGGTCAACACGCAAGGAGCGTTAAGAGCCAAGGCAGAAGCGGGGGGGAGAAGAGGGGGACGTAGACTTAAAGAGAAAGGGAGGCAGAGACAGAGAAGTAAGGAGAGGAAAGAGGGGGACAGGCAGAGGAAAGGCAAGGACGGACAGAGCCGGGGCAGAGAAAAGCCAGAAAAAGATAGAGATGCACTGGGGAGGCAATGGCAGATTCTGCAAAGAGACAAACCCAGAAGGAGACGTCGACTAGAAGGAAACAGAAGACAGGAAGAAATGATAGCAAAAGAAACTGAGGCAGGCTGAGGGGGGCTCTCCAGGGGATCCTTATGCCCCTCACACCCCCAGCAACTGAGGGTACCTGTGATGGCGTGCTGGGAGAAGGCCTCCACGTAGACGAGGTAGTTGTGGGGACAGTGCTTCTTGAGCCACTTGCAGACGTCCTGCTGACTCCACAGAACCACAGGCCTCGTCAGGCCACCCAGTGAGGGACTTGTGTGGTACAGACCATAGTGGTCGGAGTATAGCCGGCCCTGCAGGGGAGATGGGTAGCAGGTGGAGTGAGCTGATGGGGAGGGCAGGGGCTGAGGTGGGTACGCTGGGTGGGTACCTGGGGGGCCTCTGTGCCAGGCTGCTGCAGGAGCTTGACTGGCCGGCCGCCAGCGGCCCTCTGGCTACGGGAGTCGTGCCACGTGAGGCTGGTGCCTGGCGTCCGAGGCAGGTGACAAGGGATGCTCTCAGTGGACACTGTGTGATCCAGGAGGGTTCGGCAGAAGCTGAAGTGTGCTGTGGCTGTAGAGCACGGGTGCCTGGTCAGAGTGGTCAGGGACAGGGCCAGAGGACCCTCTCTCTGCAAACCAGCTCCCTGCCCAACCCATCTTCCCTCCCAACACAGAGAGCCACCTTCCCAGGTAGAGGTTCCCCACCCCCCAAAGGCAGAAAGGAAGTACACAAGAGCTGTCTTGAGCACCCACCCGGCCCAAGGATGACGACCTAGAAACACCTTTCCTTTTCTGAGTACACAGTTCATACTCTGGGGAACAGGACTGTGCCTAGATTAGAGAGGAAATGTGCCCACCAGGGAGCCTAAGACTTATAGCCTGGCGAGGGGCTATCCTGAGTCAGGCCTGATCTTACCCTTGCCTTGGGCTGACACGTGCTGAACCAGAGTGGGGCACACAGACAGGACCTGCTTGTGAGGGAGCAATGGCCCCTACGTCCTGGGAGAGCCTGCATGGTGGGAACCCCCTGAGTATGCTGCCTGCCCCTCACCAGTGAGGGCACCCAGTCTCTGCAGCCATACCTAGCATCTGAGACTTGGCTCCTGCCCTCTTGTGCTCTGCTCATCTGCTGACCCACCAACAAGAGGCCTGAATGAACTCTGGGTCAGCCAACAACCAGGATTGCTCCCCTCCACCTGCCGCAGAGCCCTTGGCTCAGGACAGCTCCTGGGGGTAGTGGGCTTCCAGAGGGCATGGGCTGCTCAGCACAGTTGTGCAGGGTCCAGCCGGATGCTCAGAGGGCCCAGTGACACCTTGCACCCTCTATTCCCCACACAGACTTCATTTTACTCTTGAAGTTTCAGTTTCACTCTCATTTCTGGGCTTGTCGCTGACATAGGTCATGGGAGGGCAGACACCCCGATGAGCTCCTCCCAACACCTTGCACAGGTCTGGGCACAAAGGAGGTGCCCAGAAATACTGTGGATTAATGGATGGATGGGTGGATGGGTGGGTGGGTGGACAAAGGCTCTGTGTGGTATCCACAAGTCAACAGAACCCTAGGGAGATATAGGGCCCAGGGGCCCCTCATCTTTACAGCATCCAGGCCCCAATTCAGCAGGCAGAATCAGGTTCTTGGCCAGGGCGCTTGCCCCACTGGCTCTCAGCAGTAGAATGAGAGACCCTGCCTCCCATGGACACAACCTCGCAGCCACAACTGAGGGCAGGGTTTGGCGATGTGCCCAAGAGGTCTCGGTATCGGGGAAAACCCATTACTTCCCCTCCTTCTACCCCTTAAGATTCCTCCGACTTAACATCCCCCCTTCATTCTTACAACGTTCTGGAATTGGATGACACCAGGTGACTCTAAAATTGAGGTCCAGGTGTGGTGTGGCTGCCCCGTTGTGGCTTCTAGTATCGTGGAAAAAGATTAATAAACCTTGCAGGACACAGGTGCCTGTGCCGCTCGGCCTCGCGTCTCAGGGCCTCCCGAGCGGAGCCGTGCAGGGCCGGGGCCCCAGAGCTAAGCTCCGGGCGAACCAGTCGGACGCCACCGAGCGCGCTGCACCTGTCAGGGTACAGCCGAGCCCCGCCCATTTCCTGCCCAGCACCAGGAGGGATCTCCATCTTTCCGTCCGTCTGCCCGTCGTTCCGTCCCTCCCTCTTAGCCCCAACGTCAGAATTCCAGCATAAAATGGGGCGGGGGCGCCCAAGCCCGACTGTGGCCTCGGCTCCCTCTCGGCCCCACTGCAAGAGCTGGGGAAGGAAGGGGAGCTCGCGCGACGGAAAAGGTGACCGCAGGATGGTGCGAGCCTGAGGACAGGAGCCCCAGCCCATAACCTCCTCCCAGCCAAGGGTGCGCTGATCCCCGAGGCCTGAGGCTACCCGCCCCGCCGCCCCAGCTCAGGACAAAGACACCGGAGACCCCGTTGGGCCAGGACGCGCCCCCCAGTCCGCGCCAAGCCGCCACTTGGAGTCTGCCAGTTCCCGCCCCCGTTCCTCTCGGTCCTCGAGCCCCCAACCTGCGATATCCCCGAAGCCCTGCTCACCGTCCACATCCCGGCGCTCCCCGAAGCCGGCGCGCACAGCCCCGGCGCGGCCTCGCGGGGGGCTCAGCTTGGTCCTTAGCTCCGTGAACATGAGGCCCAAGGATCCCGGGCCCGTGCACACGCCCCTCGCCGGGCGCAAGGCGGCCCGTGTGGCCGGCGGGGAACGCGCGCCGCTGCCCCGCCCCAGCCGGCCCCGCGCCCGAGCCGGTCCCCGCGCCCGGCGAGTCTGCGCGGCGAGGCACCTGCCTCTGAGCCCTGAGTGCTGGGCGCGCTCCGGGAGCTCCGAGGTGTGTCGGCGGCGCGCAGGTCTGCGTATGCAAAGGGTGTCTGCCAGGGTAAGGGACGACCTTACGCACCTGGGCATGGCTTCGAGAAACAGTGATTCTGTGCACCTGTCACGGGATCCAGACGTCTGAAGGGGCTTCTGAGGCAGGGAAATAAAGATGCGATCTTTCGCGCGGGGAAGGAAGGGGTAGGAGGGGAGTATCCTACCTGCTCCTGGGATCTTCTGTCCACCGGAGCCCAGGTCAAAGGCCAGACCGATGCCTTGCAACCACTTGCCTTCGTTCTCCTACCTCAGATTACCGACTCACTCCTTTATTTACGCATTCTCCACACCTATCCAGAGATCTCTCCTCCAATGGGCACTTGCTTCCCTAGACCCTCTCTTAACCCCCACCACAATGTGAACTCCAGGAAGACAGCCAGGGTCTCTCCCCTTCCCTCTGTAGCCCCAGAATCTGACTCAGTGCTCAGGATGTGGCACCAAAAGGGGGTTGGCTGGGAATGGGGAGGAGAGAGAAGCTCCAAGGAGGCTGCAGGAGGCAGGAGGGATGTGTTTGTTCCAGGACCCCGCTGAGAAGTGCTAGGGTGGGCTGGGGGCTGCCCTGTCCAGAGGCTACCCACTGAGTTTCGCTTGCTCTGCCAAGTCTGAGCACTCTCCCCAGGTGTATGTGGGCTGCTGGAGGATGTCTCACAGAATGAGCAAAGGTACACGCGGAGATACAGAAACGTATGCAGAGTCGTCATGTATGTCCACCTGAAACACGAGCACAGGTGATCTGACTGGTACCCATGTCCACCAACACACACAAGTAGAGATCTGCACCGAATTCATCCACATGCTGTGGCCACGCATGCCCACATACCGAATTGTTCCCAACATATCTACTGCCTTTACTTATTTTCGCCAATTGGCCCTGTAGGGGCTGCACTTCTGCCCTCACTGCCATGTTCAAGGTGTGGTGGGGGTGGGAGTGGAGCCTGTACAGGGACCGGTGCCTGAACTGGAGCCCGGGGAACCTGAGCGCTGAGAACTAGAACAGCAGCCTGCACCCTGGGGCACGAGCAGACAGGTATGCCCACCATCAGGACACATACACCGCACACAAGCTGTCCACAACTAGTCAGGTGCAGCCCCGCTCAGATGTGTTAAGGCCTGCCCCAGGGCCAGGACGATTCTGAAGGGAAGGTGAATGGCTAGGCCTGATTATGAGCGGTCCCCGGCGGTCAGGAGGACTCGGGGAGGGGACCATGGGTCCCGCTCATGCAGGCAGGTCTCCTCGGAAATGCGTCGAAAGCACGCAGTAAGTAAAGATGCCCCAGGCTGAGTTTTGAGGTCCTGCAGGTTTTTTTCCAGGATGATGTCGCTCCAGGAGGTCTCCAGCTGGGCGGTTCGCACGCCTCCCCAGTATCAGGCGCCCCGCGCGTGCGCCTGCCACATCCCCGCCCCTTCGCCGGTGCCGGAAGTCGGTTTTCAGGAACTTCCGCCCGAGGAATGGGAGGGGGGGGAGTGGGCGGGGCTTCGTGCGGCCGGCGACCTTTGCTTCCGGGGCGCGGGTGACGCAGGGCTCGGGAGCTCTTCCTGCTGAGGAGCCTGGGACGTCTGTGGTCTTTTGCCTGCGGTCGCGGCCTCCGTCCCCTCTTCCTCTCCGGCGGTGGTCGTCACCGGCGCCATGAACAAGAAGAAGAAGCCGTTCTTGGGCATGCCCGCCCCTCTCGGCTATGTGCCGGGGCTGGGCCGGGGGTAAGGCTGGGGGCGAGCCGCGGCGCTTGAGGGGAGGGAGCCGGCGGCGCGGGCCCCGGGGCCCGGCGAGCAGAGCGGGCCGCGCGCGCTTGGGGAAGAGGGGCTGGGGGCCGGCCCGGGCCCGGACAAGACCGTCCTCACTACCCGACGCTTCTCCTCGGGAATCAGTCGGACTTGGGGAGCTTGGCGACGGGGAAGATTTCTCGAGAGGGATGACAGATTAGGATCTGTGGCCACACTGTTTGCAAGACGTCCCTGGGCTTGGTTTAATCCATGTAGAAGA
Source organism: Panthera uncia (assembly GCF_023721935.1). NCBI lineage: Eukaryota > Metazoa > Chordata > Mammalia > Carnivora > Felidae > Panthera > Panthera uncia. The sequence continues at coordinate 375,292 of NW_026057578.1, read as the reverse complement.
ATGATGCTTTGGGGTGGACCAGAGCTGAGGACCACTTCTGCTTGCTCCCTAGACGACGCGAGGCTTGGGCTTTGACCATGCGTTGGGGGTGAGCCCGTGTTTGGATCTGTAAGATGATCTGTGAGCAGGTCTGCAGTGAGGACTACGGGAATCTTTGACGGGTCGTAGGAACACCGCGGCTACTCTCCCCAGGCCAGGCAGACCCCACACCCTTGTCGAAAGCATAAGTGGTCCTTTCCCGGCCAGATTCCTCTGTGTGGCGGCTCCCAGTGCCCCCTTCTTTCCCCGTGGTGTTGGTCGTCATACACTGGGTGTTGGAACTCTCAGCTCAGGCAGGCAGGGCATCTGTGAGGCTTGTGACTGGGTCTCCCGCGCCTGTCACACGGATTACTGTCACAAGAGGTTGAAAAAATGAGCAGTCATCATCATTCTATTTGTTTGGTTATTCATTTGTTTAGGGAAGCTATCAGGTTGCCCTGTGGGGGGTTAAGGTTGGAGTGGGGAACACACAAGTCTCATTGGCATCATCTTCAGAAGACCTACCAGGAGAGGTGAGGTCTTTGCATTACTAAATATATAAAGAGGAGCAGAGGGGCGCCTGGGTGGCTCAGTCGGTTAAGCGGCCGACTTCGGCTCAGGTCATGATCTCACGGTCCGTGAGTTCGAGCCCCGCGTCGGGCTCTGTGCTGACAGCTCAGAGCCTGGAGCCTGTTTCAGATTCTGTGTCTCCCTCTCTCTTACCCTCCCCCATTCATGCTCTGTCTCTCTCTGTCTCAAAAATAAATAAATGTTGAAAAAAAAAATTAAAAAAAAAAGAGGAGCAGATTCGTTTTTTAAGCCTTTTTTCCCTAAAGTTTATTTGTTTTGAGAGAGACAGAGACAGAGACAGAGTGCGCATGTACATGAGGGGAAGGGCAGAAGGAGAGGGAGGGAGAGAGTCCCAAGCAGTCTCCACGCTGTCAGTGAGGCATTGGATGTGGGGCTTGATTGAACTCACAGACTGTGATCAGCAGTCAACGCAGGGATGCCTGGGGGGCTCAGTCAGTTGAGTGTCCGACTTCGGCTCAGGTCACGATCTCACGGTTCGTGGGTTCGAGCCCCATGTCGGGTTCTGTGCTGACAGCCCAGAGCCTGGAGCCTGCTTCGGATTCTGTGTCTCCCTCTTTCTCTGCCCTTTCCCTGCTCACACTCTGTTCTCTCTCAAATATAAATAAACATTAAAAAAAAAAAAGAGTCGATGCTTAACCACTGAGCCATGCCGGTGCCCCTAAAAAGGAACAGATTTGGAACTCTTGGGTCCCTGAATGCTCTATCGAGTGGTAGCATTTGAGCCCTATTTGGTAGAAGATTGGGATTTAGGGATGTAGAAATGTGTGTGACTGACGCTGTGTGTTGGGTGGTGAAGAAAAAAGGCCTGGTGTGGAGGAAGCTGAGGGACTCTCAAGGGGTCTGTTGGGTGGAAGGTGCAGAGGTGGAGGGGCCAGAGTTCCTGTAGGAGAGACAGAGCCGTCAGAGCGCCATGGTCAGACTGCGCTGAAACGAGCAGGCTAGAGGCAGGGGTAGCGAAGTTGGTTCCCGGCTGTGATGGGAGTCAAGGTTTGGGGAGGAGGGGTTTCAGAGGTAGACTCAGTAGAACTTGGTACTGATGGGATGGAGAAGAGGGCACGGAGGTGAGGCCGGTGGTCTGGTGCCCGCCTGGTACTTGGAAACACCCCAGGGCGGCTGCAGGATAAGCACAGAAAAGGAATTCTGGTTTGGTCACGTTGGGGTTGAGGGCCTGCTTGGATGTGTGGGGGATGCGATCAGCAGGTTATTGGAAATGGGAGGTGGGAACCTGGGCAGAGGGAGGTCTGATGCTCTGGTGAGTCTCTCAAGGAGAATGTGGGGCCTTGGTAACCTCCTCAGGGTAGGTCAGAAGCTTTCTGTCCCGAAGAGAACAGACTAGTAACGTTGGCGAGCACAGCGTGCTTGGTTCCTTACTGCCTGGCGCTTTGGTGCCTTCCCAGAGATGTGAGAAAAAGAGGGGTTATTAAGCGGGGGCTCTGGAGGGAGAACAAAGGAACAAGTTCGCCTGGATAAATGGGTGTCTTGGGGTCTTCTGCAGTGCCACTGGCTTCACCACCCGGTCAGACATTGGGCCCGCCCGGGACGCAAATGACCCTGTGGATGACCGCCACGCGCCCCCGGGCAAGAGGACCGTCGGGGACCAGATGAAGAAAAGCCAAGCTGCGGATGATGATGATGAGGATCTGAATGACACCAACTACGATGAGGTGACTTGTGGCGCGCTCCCAGCCAGTCCCCAGAAGGGCCGACCAGCTTCTTGACCCCGTGTGCCCTTGGCATCTCTGGGGACGGGCTCAGAGAGGCCAGTACAGCTAGCACCTCTGCTGTGCCCAGGGTACCTTCAGCAGAGGGCAGGAAGGGAGCAGGACAGACAAAGATACGTGCACTGTTGTCTCTTCAGAAGAGATGTACTAGCCCTGGGGTTTTGTCTTGGCTTGTTTTTAATAATTAAAATTCCAGGTGGAATCAGTGATGATTCTCTATTTTGTTTCAGTGCATACTCTCTTAGTTAGTATTTGGCCAGTTGAGGTTTTCTTCATGTGTGTTCTAACAGGTGGCATTTTTACTCAGAGGAAAAGATTTTAAAAATTTCAATTCTGAAATGATTAAAAAAAAAATTTTTTTTTAACGTTTATTCATTTTTGAGAGAGAGAGAGAGAGAGAGAGAGAACGTGAGCAGGGGAGGGGCAGAGAGAGAGGGAGACACAGAATCCGAAGCAGGCTCCAGCCTCCGAGCTGTCGGCACAGAGCCCGACATGGGGCTCGAACCCACAGACTGCGAGATCATGACCTGAGCTGAAGTCAGACGCTCAACCGACTGAGCCACCCAGGCGCCCCAATTCTGAAATGATTTTAAACTTCCAGGGAACTTGCAAAAATCGCGTGGAAAATGCCTTCACTAGCTTCTCCTCATCTCATGTGACCTTAGTACAGTTATTGAAACCAGGAAACTAACATTGACACAACACTGTTGGCTGTGTGCCTAACCCGTAGGCCTCATTTGCGTTCCATCCGTTTTCCCCTGGTGTCTTTTTCTGGTGCACCCAGTCCAGGACTCTGCACTGCACTGGCTGTGTCTCTTGGTCCCTTCCCATCTGGGTAGCTCCTTTATCTTTCATGCCCATGATACTTGTGAGCAGTACAGATGACTGACTTTATTTTCCCTCAGTTTGGGATTGTCGGATTGAGAAAAATTGTTTAACAAACGTTTTACAGCTAGAGGTGTTCTCTGTTTCTGCTTGTGGGGATTGTGTTGGGGGTGAAGCTGACCCTCTAAGTATGTTGTTGTGTCCTTAGTTTAATGGTTATGCTGGGAGCCTCTTCTCCAGTGGGCCCTACGAAAAAGATGACGAGGAAGCGGATGCTATTTATGCTGCTCTGGATAAAAGGATGGATGAGAGAAGAAAAGAAAGGAGGTAATGTAAATTTCTGCCCTTTACACTGTATTTACCCAACTCTCTTTCTCCTTCCTTTTTTCTTTCTCTTGCTATTAATTCTATTTATTTTAATAGTTTATTTATTTTGAGAGAGAGAGAGCATGTGCACGCGTGAATTGGGAGAATGACAGAGAGAGGGGGGAGAGAGAATCCCTGGCAGGCTCTGAACTGTCAAGAGCAGAGCCCAATGCAGGGCTCGGACCCATGAACCGTGAGATTATGACCTGAGCCAAAGTTGGACGCTCCACCAACTGAGCCTCCCAGGTGCTGCATTAAGATTGTATTGTAGGGGCGCCTGGGTGGCTCAGCCGGTTAAGCGGCCGACTTCGGCTCAGGTCATGATCTCGCGGTCCGTGAGTTCGAGCCCCGCGTCGGGCTCTGGGCTGACAGCTCAGAGCCTGGAGCCTGTTTCAGATTCTGTGTCTCCCTCTCTCTCTGCCCCTCCCCTGTTCATGCTCTCTCTGTCTCAAAAATAAATAAACGATAAAAAAAAAAATTAAAAAAAAAAAAAAAAAGATTGTATTGTATTTATTTTTTGACGTTTGTTTATTTTTGAGAGAGAGAGAGAGTGCAAGTGAAGGAAGGGCAGAGAGGGAGACACAGAATCCAAAGCAGGCTCCAGGCTCCCTGCTGTCAGCACAGCTGGAGCCCACAAACTGTGAGATCATGACCTGAGCTGAAGTTGGATGCTTAACCGACTAGCCACCCAGGCACTAATCTCTCTACCCGTGGGGTTTGAACTCACACCCAAAATCAGGAGTCATATGCTCAGTGATTGAGCCAGTCAGGTGCCCCTGTATTTACCTAACTTTAAAAGAGATATTTGCTTTGACTTACTTCAGATGTGGAGAAAAGTTGCAAGAGCAATGCACGTGTCTGCTCAGCTCTGAGGCCACCTGGATCTTAATTTATGGCAGCCACACTTGGATAAGTGCCAGGCTGTTGGAGAGTAGTCTTAGGGCTGGGGACTGGAGTGGAGAGCTTAAGAACTCTATTGTTTTCCAGAAATCTACAGAATTTGAGGGATTGTTTTGATCACACGTCAGGATTACTGCCTTTGAGAGGGGTGTAGTGATGTTAGTTGATATTTATTAAGTAATTTGGAAGTTAGCTGAAGATGACAGATGAATATGTAAGTCCTTGTAGGCAGGGGCTGTGGCTTGAGAATCTTGGTCCACACGACAGCGCTGGGACTGCATTGGGACTGTGGAGAGTCGGGCTGGGCTGGTGGGGTAGGTGACGGTGAGCCTGGAGGGAGCAGGTGCACTCTGTCCTTGGGGGCCTGTTCAAGAGAAGGTGTGGTTTCTCTGTGGGTTCTCAGGTGGGTGTCTTGCCCTGAACTTTGGTTTAGCAAATCTGTTCGTTGATGTTACTTCAGTCTCCATTTGATATGGCAGCTTTCTGAATTCCCCGACCTTGTTTCTGGGGAAATTAAAACAAAGTGAACGCATAATCTTTTAAACCATAATAAGTTATATTGTTTTATAAGTTTTTTATGATTTGTAAAACAAATTTTAAAAATGAAACAAGTTACAAATAAGAAAGCTGTGGGGTGCCTGGGTGGCTCAGTCGGTTAAGCGGCCGACTTCAGCTCAGGTCATGATCTCGCGGTCCGTGAGTTCAAGCCCCGCGTCGGGCTCTGTGCTGACAGCTCAGAGCCTGGAGCCTGTTTCCGATTCTGTGTCTCCCTCTCTCTGATCCTCCCCCGTTCATGCTCTGTCTCTCTCTGTCTCAAAAAAAATAAATAAACGTTAAAAAAAAAAAAAAGCTGTAATTTTTTTTACTACTGAAAGAATGTGTTTTCATTATAAAATATTGGGACAGTGAGACCAAGTATAGATAAAAGGGTTATATTTAGTCATAAGTCCAGAAAGTGGTAGTTAACCTTGCTTCTTACACATGCAATTTAGTAACTTCCCATAATGTGTGTAGAGTTTTCATTTTGGAAGGGCGAAATACAGTTGCTCAGGGCTTTTTGTAACGCTTGTTATTTGTTATTACATAGACGTGCATTATTTTGTATACCTCTAGTAATTAAGTATGTGTGGTTTTGCACATTAAAGAAGGTTGAATTTCAGTCTTCTAGAATTCACTTAAAAAACTGGGGGACATGGATACGTGTAGAAAGTCATCTCATTAAGTGGTTTCGGAAAAATGCTTGACTTTTAAAATTTCTGTTAGGAGTACTTTTTACGATACAAACCAGTGGGACAGTGCAGCCGACCGGATGCCCTCATGTAGTCTCAGCCCTGGCTACACAGCTTGTACATTCGCTTCTCCCACATCTGCTGGTGGTCTTTGCTGGGTCGTGTCAGGGTCAGTTTATCCTCTGCACTGGTGCAGCACCTTTATTGCCCCAGCAGCATGAACCCCAAAGCTTTATTCCAATGACTACCTGACAGCCAGTCCATATCTGTATTTTCTTAAGAAAAAAGTTTTTTAATGTTTATTCATTTACTTATTATTTTTTAACATTTATTCATTTTTGAGAGTCAGAGGGAGAGCATGAGCAGAGGAGCAGGGGGGGGGGGAGAGAGAGAGAGAGAGACAGACAGACAGAATCTGAAGCAGGCTGCAGGCTCTGAGCTGTTTGTTAGCACAGAGCCCGATGTGGGGCTCAAACCCACAAATTGCGAGACCATTACCTGAGCTAAAGTCAGATGCTCAACCGACTGAGCCACCCAGGCGCCCCAGTGTTTATTTATTTTTGATAGAGACAGAGTGTGAGCAGGGGAGGGGCAGAGAGAGGGAGGGACACAGAATCCGAAGCAGGCTCCAGGCTCCAAGCTGTCCGCAAGCACAGAGCCTGACACGGGGCTCAAACTCAACAACTGTGAGATCTTGAGCTGAGCTGAAGTCGGACGCTTAACTAACTGAGCCACCCAGGCACCCGCATATTTTTCTGCTGGTCTCCAGAACATAGTAGAACTGCTCTTTTCCAAACCAAGATACAATCAAAACCAGTCCTCATTTCCTGTCTCTTAAGTCTGTCCCTTTACCCTGCCTTTTTAAAGTTTTTGTGCCATTGGCTTTTTGAAGAGATCAGTTGTTTGGTGGCAGGGCGTGAGTTATGGAGTGGCTGCCCATCTCCTCGGGTGTCCTTAACCTGCTCACAGTATTCCCTGTGGAGTGGGAATTGGATCCTGAGGCTGCATTAAAATCAGGTAAAACGAGGGGCGCCTGGGTGGCGCAGTCGGTTAAGCGTCCGACTTCAGCCAGGTCACGATCTCGCGGTCCGTGAGTTCGAGCCCCACGTCAGGCTCTGGGCCGATGGCTCGGAGCCTGGAGCCTGTTTCCGATTCTGTGTCTCCCTCTCTCTCTGCCCCTCCCCCGTTCATGCTCTGTCTCTCTCTGTCCCAAAAATAAATAAAAAAAAAAAAAACGTTGAAAAAAAAATTAAAAAAAAAAAAATCAGGTAAAACGAGTTTGACCAGAAAAGCTGATAGGGGCAGCTTCTCCCCTATGTGTGTTGCTTCTCATTAGGAGCCATGAGGACTAACCGTCTCCAGCTTATGGGGAGGTGCTCGTCTTTTCCAAGCGCATCATTTGTCATAGCACATTCCCGTGCCCGGTGTTTTCCTCTTTACCTTATGAAGAAAACGTAAATCTCAATGTTAGGAAGTATTAGTTACGTGGGTCCCATTAACTCTTGTTTAACTTGGTCGATGCTCTGTTACAGTAACCCGTAGATCTCTTCTCAGTGCCTAGACCTGGTCCTAGACCACCAGAACCCGGTAGCTCTCTGTCCCTGAAGGCCAGTTGCATGGATTGATGAGACAGCCCATTAGTTCTGGCACATGGAGCAGAAAGCTGTCTTTAGAGGCTCCCTGACTGCTCGGAAGGGAGGGAAGCGGTGCCAGGCTGAGAGTCAGGTGAGCAACCAGGACAGTGGTTCAGTTTTCATAGGATGGATCTGCCTTTGGGATTTTGTAGGATTGTAAAGGTGTAAATGCACTCATATTCAAATGCAAGTATTTTTATCAGGGTAAGATAACCTGCCCCCTGCCCCTTTTTTTTAAGTTTATTTATTTTGAGAGAGAGAGCGGGGAGAGAGCATGTGCACTTGAGCTCATGGGGGAGGGACAGTGAGAGAGAGAGAGAGAGAGAGAGAGAGAGAGAGAATCCTAAGCAGGCTTTGTGCTGTCAGCGCAAAGCCTGACGTGGGGTTGGATCTCATGAGCCATGCATGGGATCATGACCTGAGCTGAAATCAAGAGTTGGATGCTTAACCGAATCATCCAGGCACCCCCAACTTACTTTTATTTTAGTGAATTTCTGCCTGTTTTCATTTGGTAAATAATTGAGTCAATATAATTATGGACGTATCCATTGATACTTTAAAGTATATTTGATTTAGCTGCTGAGTGTGTAGAATTATTCTTTTGGTGACTTAATGAAGAATAATAAAATGATTTCGTTTCAGAATTGACGTCCAGTATTTCTCTTTTTTTGAGAGAGAGTGTGCATGTGCGAACGTGGGGGAAGGGGCAGAGGGAGAGGGAGAGGGAGAGAGAGAATCTTAATCAGACTCCATACCCAGCACAGAGCCTTATGCAGGCCTCAATCTCATGATCCTGGGATCATGACCTGAGCTGAAATCAAGAGTAGGATGCTTAACCAACTGAGCCACCCAGGTGCCCTGATGTCGAGTATTTCTAATGGATGCACACATTTTACTTCCTAGGGAGCAAAGAGAGAAAGAAGAAATTGAGAAGTACCGAATGGAACGGCCCAAAATCCAACAACAATTCTCAGATCTGAAAGTAAGTGGGTGGATGGCGTGCACTTTCTCATGCATCTAAGTTACCCAGCAGAGAATGGGGTAGGATTGATGAGACTTTACTAACTTTGCTCTTTTTTAATTTTTTATCTTTTTAAATATTTACTTATTTATTTTGAAAGAGTGCGAGTGAGCATGAGCAGGCGAGGGGGAGAGAAAGGGGGAGAGAAAATCCTAAGCAGGCTCTGTGCTCAGTGAGGAGTCCGACACGGGGCTCCATCCCATAACCATGGGATCGTGACCTGAGCCCAAATCGAGAGTTGAGTGTGCAACTGACTGAGCCACCCAGGTGCCCCAGCTTGCTCTTTATTAAATTCATGTGATAGGAGAAGGTCCCTGCTTTAGTGTTTAGTTTTATGTATATGTGTGCAAAGAAAAAGTTCTTTCTCCCTCTGCTGAAAAAAATGGGACTTGTGAGCTTATTTTCTTAGTAACTTTAATTCTGTTTGTGCATAAGGTTCTCCACACAGTCCTCTGGGCTTTGACAGAACAATTTACATTTGAGTGAAATAGAGTAGATCCAAGACATTGAATTTTCTGAGTGAAGTAGATAATCTCTGCATCAAAATTCTTTCTAAACCATGATGATTTGGGGACCAGGGGTCAGGGAGAACATAGTTTTTCATGTGCACGTGAAAGTCTACCAGAGGATTCACGTTTTTCGGGGGTCGAATGTCTCCAGAGGAAGTTGGCAGAAGTCACAGAAGAAGAGTGGCTGAGCATTCCCGAGGTTGGTGATGCCAGAAACAAACGCCAGCGGAACCCGCGCTATGAGAAGCTGACTCCCGTTCCCGACAGTTTCTTCGCCAAACATTTACAGACTGGAGAGAACCATACTTCAGTGGATCCTCGACAAACTGTGAGCATCTGAAAAGAAGGCGACTAGGTCTTTAGCCTCGTTAGAGAGATCAGTAGTGGGAGCCATGGGTGGTGTTAGAGTAAGTGCTTCTGTGGTTCAGAAGCTGAACTGTGGCTGAGTCTGTACAGCTGCATGTGTATCAGGCTCCCCTGGAAAGATTTCAGGGTGATGGGATTCTTGTGCGTGAAAATGCAACCCAGTGTTTTTTGTCCTCTCCCCCTCCTCCCCCAGCAATTTGGAGGTCTTAACACACCCTATCCAGGTGGACTGAACACCCCATACCCAGGTGGAATGACACCTGGATTGATGACACCTGGCACAGGTGAGCTGGACATGAGGAAGATCGGCCAAGCGAGGAATACTTTGATGGACATGAGGCTGAGCCAGGTGAGTCTGTGTCGCGTGGCATCTTCCTACGATGTAGAAATTGCTTTCTGATGGTCAAACTAACATAAGTTAGTGAAAAGTGCATATTTTGAAGTGCTTTGTCACAGGATACGCAGACCTGTGACGATGTAGTGTCCTGGCAGGACCCTGCGTCCAGGCGGCCTGTGCGTCTGCCTACAGGGCATGCACAGGTGTGGTGCGGTCAGCGGCAGAGGCCGGGCCGAGAGGCGCTCCTGTTCCCTCTCGGGGAGCTGAGGGTGGTCGCAGGTGACAGAGGGCTGCCTGACAGACCGAACGAAGGCACTCATGTCAAGCTGCGCGCTCTCTGTCAGTGCGGCTCGGTCCTTCCACCTTTATGCAGAAATTAAGTGCGGGTGTACATCCGCAGTGGAGTATCACTCAGCCGTACTAGAGAGGGAGAGCTGGTCATTTACAGCAACGTGGGTGGGCTCAGAAGATACCGTGCTAAAAGCAGTAAGTCAGACAGAAAAAGACAAATGCCAGATGATCTCATTTATACGTGGAATTGAAAAAACAACCAACCAAAAAATGGACTCTTCAATACAGAGAACAAACTGGTGGTCGCCAGAGGGAGGAGGGAGGGTAGGTGAAATAGATAAATGGGGCTTAAGAGGTACAAACCTCCTATTGTAAAACAAGTCACCGTGGTGAAAAGTACAGCGTAGGGAATCGTCAGGAAAGTCGAGGCAGCGTTGTACGGTGGGTGACCGCATCGTGGTGAGCCCCGGGTGACGTATGGAGTTGTCGACTCAGCATTATACACCTGTTATACTTCGTATGGTAATTCTGCTTCAATAAAAAAAGTTAAATGTGCATATTTTCTGCCTGCACTTGAGTAAATTTGTCAGTGCTCTAGAAAACCCAGGTGAGGTGCAAAAACCTTTCTAATTACGACATGCACATCGGAAACCACGAAGAGAAATATTTCCAATTTGATGACGTACCAACGATAAACTTTTGCATGATAGAAAGGACTGTAAATTCACAAGAATGCACGATGTGGGAAGAAGAACCCTCACGTGCTCGACTGCCTGTGTTGCATGTATGACCTTCCACGGTGCAGCCTCACACGGATGCACCTGCACAATCTTGGGAGGCGTCCGGGCCTACACCCTCACACCACCAGTGGATGACGTGGGCTGTGACTAGAAGTGGCAAAACAGTGTAGTGAACATCTCAACCGTGACTGTTTTTTTTTTTTTTGTTTTTGTTTTTTTTATTTATTTTTGGGACAGAGAGAGACAGAGCATGAACGGGGGAGGGGCAGAGAGAGAGGGAGACACAGAATCGGAAACAGGCTCCAGGCTCCGAGTCATCAGCCCAGAGCCTGACGCGGGGCTCGAACTCACGGACCGTGAGATCGTGACCTGGCTGAAGTCGGACGCTTAACCGACTGCGCCACCCAGGCGCCCCTCAACCGTGACTGTTTGATGCAGCGAGAAACTTTCAGGTTTTCAGGGAACTTTTACTGTACTTGAGCTTTTTCCGGTGAGCAAGTATTTTACAATACAAATCAGCTTACACATCTAAAAAATTACACGTTTTTATGTTCCTGGCTGTGTACCTACTCTATACTTCATAAATTGGGAAGTAGTTCACTGTTTATGGGTATCGTGATTGAATCTTTGAGGGACTTTGTGGGGTTTCATTATTATTATTATTTTTTTGCTGTCACAAACCACGCTTTGGTGAGCTTGTGTGTGTATCTTTAAGATGGACTTGCGGGTTTTTTTCACCTAAGTGCTAAGCCGTCTCTCCGGCACACACAGCAGAGGCAGAGCTTTTGTGAGCAGAGGCTGGCTGCGCCGGCCGGGGGCGGGGCACGCATCGCCTCTGTGGTCACCGTCTCCGTCTCCGTCTCCGACTGGAGAGGCAAACCCCCTGCGGCCAGCCAGCCTCCGTCTCGCTTCCGTTCTTGCCGGTGGCCTGGCGGCATCTTCTCCCGCGCGTCTCCTGTCCCAGCAGTGCCGTCGGCGCCGCTTCTGGCGCCTGCTTTGTCCGTTTCCCTCTTGTCTCGACACTGCTCTGACGTAAGTCATCATCCCTGTTGTGTGCGTCTTCAGGAGTTGTTTCTCTTCTAGGGTTTTTTATGGAATGCAGAGTAATTTCTTAAAAATCCTTTATGGTAACTTTTTTGTGGTAAAACATATGTGATAAAACCTACCATTTTAATGATTTTTCTTAATGTTTACTTTTGAAGGAGAGAGAGACAGAGTGAGCAGGGGAGGGGCAGAGAGAGAGGGAGGCGCAGAATCCGAAGCAGGCTCCAGGCTCCGAGCCGTCAGCACAGAGCCCGAGGTGGGACTCGAACCCACAAACTGTGAGATCACGACCCGAGCCGAAGTCGGACGCTGAACCGACTGAGCCCCCCAGGCGCCCCCGTACTTAAGTGTACAGACAGTGGTGTTGAGTGCGTTCATGTTGTTACGTGACTGTCACTGCCGCCCGACTCCAGAACTTCTTCATCTTCCCGAACTGAAGCTCTGTCCGCATCGATGCTAATTTCCCAGTTTCCACCTCCAGCCCCTATTAACTTCTTTTCTTTCTGTCTCTACGAATTTGACTTGACTCTTGCACGTACCCTCACGTGAGTGGATTCGCACAGCATCTGTCCTTTTGTGACTGGCTTTATTTCCATTAGAGTGACGTTCTCAAGGCTCATCCCAACTGTGGCGTGTGTCGGTACCTCTTTTCTTTTTCAAGCTGAAAAACGCTCCGTCGTGTGTATGTATAGATCCCATTTTGTCTGTTCTTTCGACAGACGCGTGGGTCGCTTCCACCTTTTGGCCATTGTGACTCGTGCTGCTGCGGACACGGGTGTGCAGGTAGCGGTTTGAGTCCCTGCTTCCGAGTTCCTTTGGGTGTAAACCCAGAAGTGGGTTGGTGGATCATGTGGTGCCCCTTTGTTTACTTCTTTGAGCAGCTCTGCCTAAGGGTTGCAGTTTCTGCCCATCCTGGACGTTTGATATTTTCGGATATCCTGGTAATAGCCGTCGTAACAGGTGTGGAGTACTGTCTCGTCGCTGTGGTTTTCATTTGTGTTTCCCTGATGAACGTTGAGTGTCTTTCCATGTGGAAAAATGTCTTCTCATGTCTTTTCCTTGGAGAAAAGTCTACTCAAGTCCTTTACCCATTTTTTTGGTGTTATGGTTTTATTGACACAAATACAACGTGCACATAACCTGTCTGTTCATTTTGTTTGCTGCACAGCCTGGCTTGAGATTGGTGAGTCTCATGGCCGGCGGGGCCGCGCTTTCCACAGTGGTTTTGTGGTTCCTGGAGGGACCCTGTGAGCGGTCTCTGCATAGTAAGACCTGTTGCACATCAGCAACGCTTCAAGCTCCTTGACATCGTGGACGAGGAACTTCCGGAAGCCACTGGGGAGCGTGTGCTTTGTTTTCTTGTTGCTCCTGTAACCGGTGCTGGCCATCAGGATCTGGCCCTTGAACCTTCCGTGCACTCTATTTTCCGTGCCTCTGGGTTTCTGCCAGTTGAGTTTAATTTGACATATGGGTCTGACTGGTGCTGGATGAACTTCTTGGTTCCCTTTCTGACGGTGCTGTGCTTCACCTGAGGTCTGAAGGCGGCCACGATGCCGGGGAGCGACAGCACCGAGGACGAGCTGCCCGTTTTTTTTCAAGAGCAGTTTTAGATTTCACACCGGAGTTGCGAGAAAAAGACAGATTTCCCATATGCCCTCTGCCGCCACACGTGCGTAGCCTCTTCTATTGCCAGCATTCCCATCTGAGCGGGCCAGTCTTTAAAGTTAATGAACCTGCATTTACAAATCATCATCCAAACCTGTAGTTGGTATTAGGGTTCACTTTTGGTGTTGTGCGTTTTATGGATTCGGACAAACGTATAATAACGTGTATCCACCATTGCATAGTTGACTCTTGAACAACGCAAGGGTTAGAGGCAGTGACTCCCTGCTCAATTGGAAATCCGTGTGTAACTTTTTACTCCCCAGAAACTTAACTGCTAAAGCCTATTGTTGACTGGAAGACTTACTGATCACTAACTGTTGATTAACGCCTATTTTCTACATTGTATGTATCATGAACTGTATCCTCACGATAAAGGGAGCTCAAGAAAAAACATTATTTAGAAAGTCGTAAGAGAAAATACATTTACAGTATTATCCTGTATTGAAGAAAATCCTTGTAGACCCATGTAATTCAGCCATGTTGTTCAAGGGTCAGTTATTATATCACTAAAAAGAGGTTCACTGCCTTTTAAGAGATTTAAAAATTCCCCTGATAAGCTCTGCCAGCTCATTCCTCCCTGCCTCTCCACCTGTAGCAATCACTGAACTTTTTACTGTCTTCATAGTTCTGCCTTTTCCAGAATGCCATATGGTTGGAACCATTCAGTGTGTAGCTTTCTCAGATTGGCTTCTTTCAGTTAGTAACACGCATTTAAATTTCTTCCGTGTCCTTTCTGTTATTTTTTTTAAATTCACATTAGCTTAAAAACATTTTTTTGATGTTTTGTTTATTTTTGGGAGTGAGAGTACAAGCGGGGGAGGGGCAGAGGGAGGGGGACAGAAGATCTGAAGCGGGCTCTACGCTGACAGCAGCAAGCTTGATGTGGGGCTTGACTCATGTGAGGTCATGACCTGAGCCAGTGTCGGGCATCGCACCGACTGAGCCACCAAGCGACCCAGGCACCCCTCACGTTAGCTTTAATTGTAATAAGATTTGGCATCTTTTTGCATGCTTAGTGGCTATTTCTTTTTAAAAAATGCTTTTAATTGAAGTGTGGCTGACACACAATGTTACATTAATTTCAAGTGTGCTTCTTTATGTCCTTTCATGGCTTCACAGCTCATTTCTTTCTGTCACTGAGCACTGCTCGTTTTCTGGACCTATTTTATCCATCATCTACTGAAGGACATCTTGATTGCGTCTAAGTTTTGGCAGTTTTTTTTGTTTTGTTTTGTTTGGTTTTTTTTTGTTTTATTTTTTCTCAACGTTTTTTTTTGAGACAGGGAGAGACACAGCATGAACAGGGGAGGGAGGGTCAGAGAGAGGGAGACACAGAATCTGAAGCAGGCTCCAGGCTCTGAGCTGTCAGCACAGAGCCCGACGCGGGGCTAGAACTCACGGACTGCGAGATCATGACCTGAGCCGAAGTCGGCCGCCTAACTGACTGAGCCACCCAGGCGTCCCAGTTTTGGCAGTTTTGAATAAAGCTGCTGTAAACGTTCGTGTGCAGTTTTGTGTGTGTGCACGTGTAATTTTTTAACTCTGGGTAAATACCAAAGACTGTGACTATTGGATTATATGGTAAGAATATGTTTAGTTTTGTAAGAGACCAACGAACTGTCTCCCAAAGTGGCTGCACCGTTTGGCATGCCCGCCGGCAACGAATGAGAGCTCCCGCCGCCCCACACCCTCACCGGCGTGTGGTGTCAGTGTTCTGGAAATTGCTCGTTCTAAGAGGTGTGTAGCAGTATCTTGTTTTCATTTGCATTTCTCTGGTGACATATGTGGAGCATCTTTTCATATTTATATTTGTCATCTGTGTATCTTTGGTGAAGGGTCTGTTAGGGTCTTTGGCCCAGTTTTTAATTGGATTCTTTTCAGATTATTGAGTTTCAATTGCTCTTTCTATGTTTTGGATACACGTCCTTTATCAGATTTGTCTTTTTGAGTATTTGTTCCCAGTCTGCGGCTTGTTTTTTTATTCCCTTGACAATGCCTTTTTATTAAATTTATTTTTAAAATTTACATCCAAGTTAGTTAGCATCTAGTGCAACAATGATTTCAGGAGTAGATTCCTTAGTGCCCCTGACCCATTTAGCCCATCCCCCCTCCCACACCCCCTCCAGTAACCCTCAGTTTGTTCTCCATATTTGTGAGTCTCTTCTGTTTTGTCCCCCTCCCTGTTTCTATATTATTTTTGTTTTCCTCCCTTATGTTCATCTGTTTTTTCTCTTAAAGTCCTCATGTGAGTGAAGTCATACGATTTTTGTCTTTCTCTGACTGATTTCGCTTAGCATGATACCCTCCAGTTCTATCCACGTAGTTGCGAATGGCAAGATTTCATTCTTTTTTTTTTTTTTTTAATTTTTTTTTTTTTCAACGTTTTTTATTTATTTTTGGGACAGAGAGAGACAGAGCATGAACGGGGGAGGGGCAGAGAGAGAGGGAGACACAGAATCGGAAACAGGCTCCAGGCTCCAAGCCATCAGCCCAGAGCCCGACGCGGGGCTCGAACCCACGGACCGCGAGATCGTGACCCGGCCGAAGTCGGACGCTTAACCGACTGCGCCACCCAGGCGCCCCTAGATTTCATTCTTTTTGATTGCCGAGTAATACTCCATTGCACATATACACCATGGCTGTATCCATTCATCCATTGATGGACATTTGGGCTCTTTCCATACTTGGGCTGTTGTCAATAGTGCTGCTATAAACATTAGGGTGCATTGTCCCTTCAAAATAGCACAGCTGCATCCCTTGGATAAATACCTAGCAGTGCAATTGCTGGGTCGTAGGGTAGTTCTGTTTTTTATTTTTTGAGGAACCGCCACACTGTTTTCTAGAGTGGCTGCACCAGCTTGCATTCCCACCAGCAGTGCAAGAGAGATCCCCTTTCTCCGCATCCTCACCAACATCTGTTGTTGCCTGAGTTGTTAATGTTAGTCATTCTGACAGGGGTGAGGTGGTATCTCATTGCGGTTTTGATTTGTATTTCCCTGATGATAAATGACGTTGAGCATCTTCTCATGTGTCCATTGGCCATCTGGATGTCTTCTTTGGAGAAGTGTCTGTTCATGTCTTTTGCCCATTTCTCCACTGGATTATTTGTGTTTTGGGTGTTGAGTTTGATACGTTCTTTATAGGTTTTGGATACTAACTCTTTATCTGATATGTCATTTGCAAATATCTTCTCCCATTCCTTCGGTTGCCGTTTAGTTTTACTGATTGTTTCCTTCGCTGTGCAGAAGCTTTTTATTTTGATGAGGTCCCAGTAGTTCATTTTTGCTTTTGTTTCCCTTGCCTCCAGAGACGTGTTGAGTAAGAACTTGCTGCAGCCAAGATCAAAGAGGTTTTTGCCTGCTTTCTCCTCGAGGATTTTGATGGCTTCCTGTCTTACGTTTGGGTCTTTCATCCATTTTGAGTTTATTTTTGTGTCTGGTGTAAGAAAATGGTCCAGGTTCATTCTTCTGCATGTCGCTGTCCAGTTTTCCCAGCACCACTTGCTGAAGAGACTGTCTTTATTCCGTTGGATATTCTTTCCTGCTTTGCCAAAGATCAGTTGGCCATACGTTTGTGGGTCCATTTCTGGGTTCTCTATTCTGTTCCATTGATCTGAGTGTCTGTTTTTGTGCCAGACAATGCCTTTCACAGACAGAAATTTTTTAATATAATGAAGTCTAATTTATCAGTGCTTTCATGGATGGTGCCTTTGGTGTTGTGTCTAAAAAGTCCTCACCAAACCCCAGATCATCTACATTTTCTCCTATGCTACCATGTAAGAGTTTTATAGTTTCGTGTTTTATATTTAGGTTTGTATTCCATTTTGAATTAATTTTCGTGAGGGGTATAGAGTCTGTGTCTAGATTCATTTCTTTGCATGTGGATGTCCAGTGGGTTTAGTGCCATTTGTTGAGGAGACTGTTCTTGCTCCATTATGTTGCCTTTGCTCCTCTGTCAAAGATCAGTTGACTGTATTTCTGGGCTCTGTGCTCGCCCCCCACCCCCGCCCCAAAGTAAGCTCCACACCCGACATGTGGCTTGAACTCAACAACCCTGAGATCAAGAGTGCCATGCTCTACGGACTGAACTAGCCCCCTGGGCCCTGTTCTCTACCACTGATCCATTTGTCCATTTTTTCGACAGTACACACTGTCTTGGTTACTGTGGCTTTGCAGTGAGTCTGAAAGTTGGGTAGTATCAGCCCTCTGACCTCTTTCTTCTGCTTCAATATTGTGTTGGCCACTGCAGGCCTTTGTCTTTCTACATAAGCATTAGAATCAATGTGTTGATACTCATGGAATAACTGGTTGGGATTTTGATTGGGATTGCATTGAATCTATAGATCAAGGTGGGAAGAACTGATATCTTAATGATATTAAGTCTTTTTTTCAGGAACATGGAGAGTAGATGATACTTTTTTGTTTTTTTGTTTTTGGAATTAAAAAAAAATTATTTTTAGCATTTTTTTTTTTTTTTTGAGAGAGAGAGAGAGAGAGAGAGAGAGGGCACAAGCGAGTGAGGGGCAGAGAGAAGGAGAAAGAGAGAGAAAGAGAGAGAAGTGGGGCTCACCTGAAGCGAGGCTCGTGCTCACCCCAAGCAGCGCTGGAGCTCAGGAACCATGAGAGCCAAAGTCAGAAGCTTAATAGACTGAGCCACCCAGGCACCCGATACTTTGTTTTTAATTTCAGATTCCTTTTGTTCACTGCTGATATATGGGAAAGTGATTGACTTTTGTATGCAACCTTGTATCCTACACCCTTGCTATAATTGCTTATTAAGTCTGGGAATTTTTATGTTGATTCTTTGGATTTTCTACATACACAGTTATCTGCAAACAGAGCCTTATCTTTTCCATTCCAGTCTAGACCACTTTCCTCTTTCTCTTGTCTTGCTGAATTCACTTAGGACCCTCTGTCCACATTTCTTTTTTGTTGTTGTTGTTGTTACTGTTTATCATGGTAATTTTAAGGTTCACAGAGAGAATTGTATAATGAACTGCTATTTGCTAATTTAAAGAAAGTTATTGAAATAATCTTTTTACTTTATAATTTCTAGGTTTTACTCATTCATAGGTAGACCTTATGTTTAGCTAGATTTTTTCCCCCTGGGGCTTTTATGATTTTTTTTTTTTTTTAATAACTCTGTTTTATATATATGTGTGTGATCATCACAAACTGTTGTTTTGAGTTAGTGTTGTTTTTCTACCTTTATAGTGTCCGTATTCACTGGTGGTCAGGATTGTGGGAGGGGTCCTGGGGCTTCTGGGTACTTTGTTTTGGCGTCTTTGACTCCCCTCCAGTTCCTGTTTGACTTGTCCTGCCTTGCAGGTGTCTGACTCAGTGAGTGGGCAGACTGTGGTTGACCCCAAAGGCTATCTGACGGATTTAAACTCCATGATTCCGACCCACGGAGGGGACATCAAGTGAGTGCTCTGTGGAACTGGTGGGAAGGAGTGGGACTCAGGTTGCCTAGAGTGTTTTGGATTTTATTTGAAAAGTATGCAGCCAAAATAGGACGTGGACATTCTAAAAAACGTGTGGTGAAATAGGTTGATTTTTATCTGTACGGTTACGTATGTTGTGGATATGAAATATGTTACAAATAATGTTCAAAATTGGTGGGCATGCTGAACTAGAAGGCACCTTGCTAACTGTGTCCCACACGAGGACCCTCGAGCTCAGTGCCTGCCTGGCGCCTGGAGAGGTCTTACAGCCTGTTTGCACGGGTGCTCCGCAGCCGTCTCAGAAGGGTGCTGGTCAGAGCTTTGAGCGGGTTTTGCCCCTTGGGACATCAGATTTGACAGTTCCTGCACTGGCGTCTTCGTTCTGGGCCTGGGCATCCCCTCGGCAACGTGGTGGCCTGACCCCGTGTGCCTTCCGACCCTTGCAGTGACATCAAGAAGGCACGGCTCCTCCTCAAGTCTGTGCGGGAGACAAACCCTCACCACCCACCAGCCTGGATTGCATCCGCCCGCCTGGAAGAAGTCACCGGGAAGCTGCAAGTAGCACGAAACCTCATTATGAAGGGGACGGAGATGTGCCCCAAGGTAAGGCTCGGGTTAGGGTTTTCCTGGAAGGCTGCACGATGCCAGCCGCGGAGGGACCCTCAGTGTCTGTAGCACACGGGGCGTCTGTGAGAGGTAGACTTGAGGTAGAATGAACCTGCCTGCCTCTTGGTGTCGAGACTCCACACAGCTGGACAGGCCAGGGGGAGGAGGCAAAAAGTGTGAAAGGGCTTTTTCCTGCTTATTTTCACTTAGAGTTTAAGGCTCATCTACGGTTAGTTTAATGGCAGGATAACCTTAACCAGACAGCTAAATTGGTCAGCTTTTCCACCCCACCTAATATAAGAGACATAAAGATTAATTCTCACTCTTAGGAGACTAGTCCAGTACTTTTTTGAAAGGTGGGGAGACTAGACAAGCTTTAAAAAGTCCTTTGAGACCCTCTAATGCACCATACATTTATTGTGCAGATGGGGTGCCCTTGGCAGTGAAAGATACCCTCTCTGAACCCTTAACACAGGACATCAGGCATAAATTAGAACTTCCCAGGCAATCCCACAGCCACATGCTGATACGTCTCCATTTCGTCTGTCGATTGACTCATCATCCCAAAGGGCAGACTGTTTGTCTCTGGTAGTGTTGTGTGTTTCCCCGACTTGGACACAGAGGTGCTGTAGCGACATTCCCAAGCGTTGGCATTACGGGGCCCCCGGTGCAGGCGTGTTTGAGGCCAAGCTGACGGACTTAGGTTTGATTGTAAAACCTGGGGCCATGGGTCTGATGAGCCCAGCCCCTCCTGTTCCTGAGGCTTTCGGGGTCGCCTGCTGCTCTGCCTCAGCTTACTGCCTGCACGGACACTTCTGTTGTTTTGTTTTGCCTCACAGAGTGAAGATGTCTGGCTAGAAGCAGCCAGGCTGCAGCCTGGGGACACGGCCAAAGCTGTGGTGGCCCAAGCTGTCCGTCACCTCCCTCAGTCTGTCAGGATTTACATCAGAGCAGCGGAGCTGGAAACAGACATTCGCGCCAAGAAGCGGGTTCTTCGCAAAGGTGAGCCTCCCTGGGGCTGCCGTCACCAGCGGATGCATCTGGGGCTGTGACCCACGTGAGGCAGGCGCCACCTTCTCCACTCCTGGTGCCCGTGTTCTCACTCGGAGAGCAGACTCTTCACTGCTTTGCTCAGGCTTTTGGTGGAAGCGGTTAGGGAATGGGTGATGTTTGCAGGCCTTTTTCTGGGCTGGGTTGCCTCTGCTCGTGGAGCCTCTTGGATCGGGGGGTAGTTTCCACTCTGGATGAGGCACTCGGGTTTATATCCCACACCTGCCTTTTCCCGTTGTGTGACCTCGAGCACGGTAAGCAGTCACGCTGTGGCCCAGGTTTTCCCATCTGTAGGAACAGTGCTCATTCGGAACCTGCTTCTTAGGGCTTGATGTGGCGGTGTCTGTGGGGGGCGAGCCGGGCCAGCCCAGAGCAGGCTTTGGGGTGCCCATCTTCTCCACTGGCAGGAGCCTGACGCTGTGGCGGGTAGCGTGTCATGGTTTTAAGGCCGGACCAACTGGGTGGTAACAGCAGAGCTGTGTGTTAATGGGGTCCTTCCCGTCTCACGAAACCCTTGCTGGGTCACGGGATAGCACCTGTCTTCTCGCCTGGTGCTTCAAGCAGGGTGGCTTGTGCCATCGGCTCCTGTCACAGTGAATGGTTTGCATGGCGAGGAGGCTGTCCCCACCCAGGAGTCACTGCCCAGATGGAGCCCGTGTGGTGAACTGTCGTTGTTGCAGAGCTCGCGTTGAGAGCAGCGTTTCTCCCTGCACAGCCTGTGAAGTGGATGCTGCTTCTGGTCTCTGTTCCGGAGCAGATGCGCATGAGAGGGCTGGTCTGGAGTAAACCTGTGTCAGTGGCATAACTCTACTTGAATTGGTGGTGTGGGGAAAACGAGGTATGTTTTGTAGAATTGAGGGCAGTGTTCGGTGAGAGGTTCCCAGCCCTTGTTTTTAAGGTGGGTGTTTGAATGAGATGTTAAGAGGTGTGTGACCTCAGGCCATGCGAGTGTTCTCACACAGTTTCTGACTGTTTGTTCTCTGTGTTTGATTGAGGCCGGGCAGAGTCCCCCTTGTGCCTGTGTGTGTTCATGCGTGTTTTCCTCTCTTGGGTCTGGTTCCTGATTGCAGCCCTATGACCCGTTAAGTGCTCAGCCAGTCTTTTAAAATGAGGCCAGGAGCAGAAAGTTAGCACCTGTCTTGGTTTATAGAAATTAGCTTGTCTTTTTTTAGCCAGAAAATTAGTTCTTTAATGACAAACATATTAAACTGTGGGTAATTAGCATTATTTATTTAGGAAAGCTCTACTGAATCTCGCCTGCCACAACTCAACGATGAATGGTCAGAATGTCTTTGTGGCCACTCCTTTTTCACCACCACATTACCTGGATTCATTTCCATCTGGCTTCAGATTTGGAGAGGGGAGCGGGCATGGAGGTGGGGCCTGCAGAGCAGAGTTGACTGATGGCTTTTCCAAGCTGTGCTGGATCTCTAGAGCAACGGCTCTCCTGCCTCTGCTTCTCTCAGAGAGCTGTGCTAAGGTAGAAAGAACATGGAGTCCCCAAGCTGGCCTCTGTCCCTAATCCCTGCTCTTGGTCCTGGCCTGCCCCTGGCCTCAGAGTATTTCCAAGAACAGCATTCTTTTTTCAGATGCCTGGGGCAGAGCTGGGTGCTGCTTCAGTTAGCTCTTGGTGAGAATCAAGGTGACAGCTACTTCCATCAGTGACTTAGGACACCTCTCCAGCCCTCAGTTGCTGGCATGGGAGCTCTGGGTCTCAGCTGAATGCAGCTGACCTCTTAGTCCGTTGTTGGGAGGATTTGAACTTGGAATGCTAGTCTGACACCTGAGTGACCTTGAGCGAGGTATTAGACCTTTGAGCTGGTGTCCTTGTCTGTATAAGGGCAACATGTGGGCCTGAGGCTAGGCTATTGGCTGCCTCCTGTCAACTCGGCTCACTATGATAGACGTGAAGGTCTATGTTACTCTGCGATTAATACAGTCATAAAAGTGGAGTTATTTTAGCCTGAAACCGTATATTTTGGTGCATAAATCATGGCAGCCTCCAGTGGCCGTCACTGTCGGGTCACTGTGAGCAGAGGGATGGCACCTGAGTGTCCTCCCTGCAGGGCCACGGCTGGAGATCATGTTGGCCTCTGTGTGATCCCATCTTCTGCTTGCGGGCATGTCTATTCCAGACTGCTCTTTTCCTACCTGGGCTGCCCCTTGTATACCGGCTGGCTGCAGCCTCTCAACATGGTAGCTGGCCTCTGGGAAGAGCTCTGGCAAGAGCCGAACCGGCCAGCAACAGCTGGCTTTAGCTTTAGTCCTCCGGGCTGCTGACGAGACAGCGGTGGAGGAGTTCCCACTGTCTTCCCAAAAAGTGGACACACACCAGCCCTGGGCGTCGTACCCATCTCTTGGGGAAGGTAACGACCCTGTGAGTTCAGTCCCACTGGAAAGTTCCAGATGCTAGGGACTGAATGATGAAGTTTACTTCCACCGATCTGCAGTGTAACGCGGAGAAGGGAAGCAGGGGCAAAGTAGCTAACGTGTGCCTGCAGGGGTGTACTTGTGTGTCCTCGTGTTTCTGGCTGGTCACTTGGCTGGAGGATAGGACTTTCTTCCTCCACTGCTGTGCCCTCTGCTAGCACCTTACCTGGTCAGGGTCCTTTCCTGGACCGGGGACTCGAACTGTGAACTCCTGAAGTGGCTAGGTCCTCAGCGGTCTGGCTTTCTTGGGCTGCCACGCTTCCATTAACTGACTTTGGAAGTGGAAACCCTAAGCCAGGCCTTAGCACTCTCTGGGCTCTGGTCATGGGTTGTCCTTCCGCAGTACACAGTGCCACTCAGTCTCCCCTTGGGGGTGAGAGTTCGCCTCTCCAGCCAGGGCTGGTGGTGCACTGGCCTCAGAGGGCTCTTCTTTCAGTGTGGTAGAGCTGTGGCTCTGAGGCTTCCTGCAGAGTTCACAGGTGGGAACCAAGCTTTCCCAGTGGGTTGTGACCTGTAGTCTGGGGAGCTGCTTGGATGTCACTGCTTCTTCCTGGACCTGTGCGTTTTGGCTGCGTGAGAAGCACCCGTGTAGGCGGTTGCATCCCATGATGTTGAGGCCTGTGGCTTCGGGGTGTTTCTCCCAGCCATGTTCGAAATGCTCACCAGTGTCCCATTGTTCTGCTAGGCCTTTGCTGCAAATGATGGGGATGTGGTAAGGCCAAGGGATCCCGCAGTCTGAGCCCTTTGCTGCACGTTTTTCTCTGTGAAATCGGTTTCTTGAGTACGCGGTGGATGTGTGGTGCTGGAAGGGCTCTGTAGTCAGGAAGGCACTTCCAACCCAGAGAGAACCAGTCCCTGCCGCTCCCGATGGAATGGGTCCAGGGTGTTGGCCCAATCCAGGGGCTGGCTAGGGAATGGTTCCGGGTGAGGGAACTCAGCTCAGCGGTGGGCATCGTCAGGCCACCCTTGGGAGGGATTCCGTGAACTCCGAATGGCCCTCTGTGATCCTGCTCCGTGGCGCTGGTACGCAGCCCCGTGGATTGGGTGGGGGCGGCACGTCCCCTGAAGAGGAGGCCTGCCAATTGCTTCTGCTGGTGAGGGAGGCTCAGCTCCATTGGCAGGGAGGCCTGCCAATTCATCTGCTGGTGATGAAACCTGGCTTCATCCGGGTGCCCCCAGAAGGCCCCAGTCTGTGCCCTGATTTCAGATGAAATCAGAGAGCTGCCTCAGAAGTGCTGTGCTTTCCTGGCCAGTGACCTGAGCCGTGCTGTTCTCCATCAGCCCACCCCTGCGGGGGGCCTCCCGGAAGGCCTGGCCTCGCCCTCCCCTAGTACTCACGCTGCAGGGCTCTGTGTTGGTCTGCCTTCTGTTTTGGACTTTTTGGTAAATTGTGTATGAAGAAAGGGTTCTGTTGCTTAAACAGAGGTTTGGAAGTTTCTGGACTGCACAAAGTTGTAGCCTCTTCTGGGAGTCCGTCCCCCTTCTCCGATGTCACTCCATATGCTGGCTGCCGTGGGCCACCAAAGGAGCCCACCTGCTGCAGAACCAGTCTGTCTGCGTCAGCGCACAGCGCTCCTCAGGGGCCAAGAAGGAGCCCACACCCAGCTGGCCCTCAGATGCACACCAGCCTGGGGAGATGTGTATCCCAGGGCCACTTCTCTTTTCTTTCCCCCGGTTTCTGCACACTCACTCACGTGCAACCCTCCCGGCCAGCCCTTCACACGTGGGTGATTGCCTTCTTGTGGTTCTTAACGTTGGTTTTCAGGCCTGAGTGGGAGCAGAGATGGCACACAGCTCCCTGTGCCTCCCTCAGTTGTCTGCTGTGTCCTGGTCTTGCTTGTGATTGAAGATGTTCTGCCCTGGGCTTGGCTGTATCTGCCCCAGACTCGAGAGGACCCACATAAAGGGCTGCTCCGCGATCCTGGCCACCAAGGGAGGGATCTTTTGGCCCTGCTGGTGGCAGCGCTCTTTGTGACACAAGCATCCTGCTTCTGCTTCTGCTTTTCTGTGACCCGATTTCTTGTCTGACCTTTCTCAGCCCTTGAACATGTTCCAAACTCGGTTCGCTTGTGGAAGGCGGCCGTTGAACTGGAAGAGCCTGAAGATGCTAGAATCATGCTCAGCCGAGCTGTGGAGTGCTGCCCCACCAGCGTGGAGGTGAGTCTGGCAGACTCTGCCCGAGTCCAAGTGCGGCGTCAGCTGAGCATGGGGCTGTGATCTCTGGGGCCGTAAGGCCGGGTGAAATCATACGAGGCCACCTCGTAACGCGGCTGCTGGGCAGAATGGCCAGCCTGGCCGTGGTCACTCGTGCTCCTAGTGGAAGTGCAGAATGGAATCTTAGCTCGCCTCTGGCCCCTACAGAGAATTCTGTTTTGAGCACTCTTTTGCAAGGGCCTGTCCTTCTAATTCAGCTCAGAGTTTGTAAATGGGTCCTGCACAGTGGAGGGTGATAGAAAATACTAATGGCGTCTTTCTCTCAGCCCAGCATGAGAGGTCCGTTGCCTCAAACTAGTTGGGTTTCTTTAGTTTCAAACATTCTGGTTCACAGCATTCTGTGCAGTGATTTTTAGTGTCGGTTTTATGATATCCAACATGTCCTTAATTATCCTAAGGGGTATTGTGAAATTCTCCAAGCAAAATTAATCTTCATTTATGTAAAAGTAAATAGAGCCCATACACATCTTTGGTGATGAAATGCTGCAGAATGAACAGCCAGGATGTGAGAACCCCAGAAGGCTGAACACCCGGGTGTCCTTTGTGAAGTCCGCAGTCGTGTCCTGCTCATCTTCTGTGCCACACCTGGAATGAGTCTGGCACAGTGTGTACATTTAACTGGTGTTTGAAATGTTTGACTGAGAATCTGTCAACTTCTCGTGTTCACCAGAGTCACTAAATAAGTCAGAAGCAGAACTGCACGGTTAATCAGATCAGGTGAAAAATGTTGCTGTATACGTTCATGGGCCCTGTTTAAAGGATCCTTGAGAGCTGTTAGAAAGAAGTTTATGCAAGTGCTGCGGCCTGTTAAGGTTGGCTCAACCTTTGACCTGGCGGGTTGCACTGAATGCTGTCCTCTTGTTTGCTGGTGTTGTCTCCCCACAGCTCTGGCTTGCTCTGGCAAGGCTGGAGACCTACGAAAATGCCCGCAAGGTCTTAAATAAGGCCCGGGAGAACATCCCTACAGACCGGCACATCTGGATCACGGCTGCCAAGCTGGAGGAAGCCAATGGCAACACGCAGATGGTGGAGAAGATCATTGACCGAGCCATCACCTCGCTGCGGGCTAACGGTGTGGAGATCAACCGCGAACAATGGATCCAGGTGAGGTCAGCAGGTAGGACTCTCCTCCGTAAGCAGCTGTGTCTCGGTGTCTGCTTTAAACATGTACGTTGGGGGGCGTCTAGGTGGCTCAGGTCATGATCTCATGGTTTGTGAGTTCGAGCCCCGCGTCGGGCTCTGTGCTGACAGCTTAGAGCCTGTATCGGATCCTCTGAACCCCTCTCTCTCTGCCCCTCCCCTGCTCTCTCTCTCTTTCAAAAATAAATAAACATTGGGGCGCCTGGGTGGCTCAGTCGGTTAAGCGGCCGACTTCGGCTCAGGTCATGATCTCACGGTCCGTGAGTTCGAGCCCCGCGTCGGGCTCTGTGCTGACAGCTCAGAGCCTGAAGCCTGTTTCAGATTCTGTGTCTCCCTCTCTCTGACCCTCCCCCGTTCACGCTCTCTCTCGGTCTCAAAAATAAACATAAAAAAAAAAAAAAATTAAAAAATAAATAAACATTAAAAAAAAAAATAAAAATGCATGTTGGGGGGTGCCTGGGTGGCTTAGTCGGTCAAACCAAGGTCTGACTCTTGGTTTCTGCTCAGGTCATGATCTCATGGTTCGTGAGTTCAAGCCCTGCCTCGGGCTCTGTGGTGAAAGTGTGGAGCCTGTTTGGGATTCTCTGTCTCTGTCTCTCTCTCTCTCTCTCTCTCTGCCCCCACCTTGCCCCTCTCCCGCTTGCATGTGCTTTTTCTCTCTCTCCAAATAAATAAATAAACTTAAAAAAAAAAAAAACCACGTTGGAGTCTCTCATAGGGTAGGGGCTGGTGGATGCTAACTGAGGGTCGTGATGCTGGCAGGAAAGCAGACATGTGTGGCTTTTCCTTAGTTTTTATAGAGTTGACACCCTGAGGACATCTGTGGGTTGGATACCCTGAAGAACTTTCTGCACACGGACACTAGTGAATAGTACCACTTTTCGAGGAGAAATAATACGATCTAAAGAGAACGGTAGGCCTGGGGCTGGTGAAGTCTCTGAAGATCTTCTGACCCAGCTTCCAGGGTGGGCGACGTCTCCTGCCTTCCACTTTCACCACGTGAGCTCTGTGGGCCAGGACTCCCCGTCTCCTGGGGGCCCTGCCTGTAGTGGAGTCAGCCTGGGGCGGGGAGTGCTTCTTTACCCCCATCTGCTCCCCACCAAGGGCCCTATGCAGGCGGCCCTCTTGTTTCGCCTACTGCCCTTGGCATTACAAGGTGGGAAGGTGGCCTCAGGCCTCCCGCTGCCTCCTTCTTGTGTTCCTGCTGCCGCAGGTCGGCTTATAGCTCCAGTTGTCCGCCCGGGGGCCTCTCCCCTCCTGAGGAGGTGGCCTCGAGGGGTGCTGCCCTGTTCCCAGGGATCCCCTCTTGATCAGTACCTCTGCCCTGTGTGGGTGTCATGCCATGTGGCCTCTCTGTGTTTGGGCATTTTATTTTTTTTATTTTTTATTTTTTTTTAATCCTGGCTGCAAGGTCTCACATGTCCCTCTAAAATTCAACCGTTGAGATTCAGCCCCTTTATTTCCTTGGTGTTTTTAGCCACGTTGTTACTTTTCGATGCCTCGTTCCTTTGTGGAGACCCATGGAGACCCACGTTTCCAACTTGTGTCTTCTTCCTTCTGCCTGAAGGGCTGTAACAGTTTCTTATGTAAATTCTTCCAGTTTTTACGTGTCTGGAAACTGTATTTGATCTGTTTTTGAAAGCTGTTTTCCCTTGGTATAGAATTTAGGTTGATAGTCTTGTTCCGCAGTACTTTCAAGGTACAACTTTACTGTCTTCTCTTGTGTGTTATTTCCCATAAGGCATTTGTCATCTTTATCTTCGTTTCTTCATACATATCATCTTCTCTTTCTTTTTAAAACAATTAATGACTTAAATTTTTTTTAACGTTTATTTATTTTTGAGAGAGCGTGCGCGCGCACGTGAGCGGGGGAGGGGGAGGGACAGAGAGAGAGGGAGACCCAGAATCTGAAGCAGACTCCAGGCTCTGAACTCTCCTCACAGAGCCTGATGTGGGGCTCAAACTTAGAAGCTGTGACCTAAGCTGAAGTCAGATGCTTAACCGACTGAGCCATCCAGGTGCCCCTGTTGTAGCTCTTACGTTTATATTTATGATCCATTTGAGTTCGTTTTTGGGTGCGGTGTGAGGGAAGGCTTTAACTTCATTCTCCACGTGCATGGCCAGTTGTCATCGGTGTAAGAGTTTATTTCTGAACTCAGTCCTAGTCCTTGGACTGTATGTCTTTATGCTACCACTGTGGTATTCGGATGGCTGTAGCTTTGTAGAAAGCTTTGAAATCAGGAAGTGACCTTTGTCGTCTACAAGATTATTTTAGGTGTGCTTGATTCTTTGTGTTTCCATATGAATTTTAGGATCAGCTTGTCAGTTCCTGCAAAAGAGAAACTTGGGGGGCGCCTGGGTGGCTCAGTCGGTTAAGTGTCTGACTTCAGGTCAGATCATGATCTCGCAGTCCGTGAGTTCGAGCCCCGTGTCGGGCTCTGTGCTGACAGCTCAGAGCCTGGAGCCTGCTTCGGATTCTGTGTCTCCCTCTCTCTCTGCCCCTCCCCTGCTCATGCTCTGTCTCTCTCTCTCTCAAAAATAAATAAAAACATTAAAAAAAAAATTTTTTTTAAATAAAAGAAACTTGGACCAGCTGGGATTTTGATAGGGATGTCATGGGACCTGCAGATTGCCTTGGGGACTGTTGGCATCCTGACAGTATTAAGTCTTCTGACCCATGAACATGGGCTGTCTTTCCATTTATTTAGGTCTTCAGCTTTTTCAGCAATGTCAGTGTACTAGTATTGCACTTCTTTCGTTTTATTCCAAATATGTTGTTATTTTTGATGCTATTGTAAGTGGAATTTTCGTGTCATTTTCAGGTGGTTCATTATTTGTGTATAGAAATACAGTAGACTTCTGAATATTGAGCTTGTGTGACCTTGCTGAAATCATTTATTAAATTGTAATAGATTTAATGGGTTCTGTAGGGTTTTCGGTATGCTAGATCATGCCATCTGCTTATACGATTTTACTTCTTTTTTCTTCCCCCTTCTGGATACCTTTTACTTCTTGTCTAATTGCCCTGATTAGAACCTCTAGTGAAATGTTGACTAGAAGTGGGGAGAACCAACATCTTTGTCTTCCTCCTGATCTTAGGGGGAAGTATCTAGGTTTTCCTGTGGAGTGTGGTGTTAGCTCTGTAGCTCATTGGTGCCTTAGTTATATTTTAAAGAGCTTTTCTTCTTTTCTTTCCATTTCGTTTTGGATCACTTGTATGGCTTTGTCCTCAAAGTTTGTTCTTCTGTAACATCTGATCTGCTGTTTATCTCATCTAGGGGATTTTCCACTTCAGATCTTGTAGTTTTCATTTCTGTGAATTTAATTTTGGTCTTTTAAAAAATGTCTTTCACATCTGTACAACCTTTTTTTTTTTTTTAAGAGAGAGTGTATATACGAGTGGAGGAGGGGCAGAGAGGGAGAGAGAGAATCCCAAGCAGGCTCCACATTCAGTGCAGAGCCCAGTGCAGGGCTTGATCATGATCTGACCTGAAATCAAGAGTTGGATGGTCAACCAACAGAGCCACCCAGACACCCTTGTGCTGCTATTTTGGACACACAGACTCAATATAACGACTGTTTTAGTGCCCTTGTCTCCTAACTCTGATGTCTTTGTCCATCTGGGATTAATTTTGATAGATTTGTTAATCCTCTCGTTACAAGTTGTATATTCTTATTTCTTTGCATGGCTGGTAATGTTCAACTTGTTGCCAGATACCGTGAATTTCCCTTGCTGGGTGCTGGGCAGTTTTGCATTCCTGCACATCCTCTAGGCTTTCCTACTGGACCAGCTGGTGCTTTGGTCCTTTGGACCTTGCTTCAGTGCTTTGCTAGGTTGGACCCCAGCAGTAGTGGGTTTGGGACAGTTCAGGGCTAATCCCCCTGTGGAGGTGAGACCTCTCTGTGCACTGTGCCCAGTGACCTGTGTCTCTTGGGGGCTTCCAGTCTGGCCATGGAAAGAGGCACTGTTCCTGGCCCCATGTGAGCTCTGAGGAGTGCTCGAACCATTGTGGATGGTTCTTTTCAAACACTCATGCTTTGTTTGGTGCTCAGTGAAGACCCCCAGGTGGCTCTCTGCAGAGCACATCGCCAGGGTTGTCTCTCCACTGCACTTTTCTTCTCTTGTGCTTGATCCTGTGTACTGTATGCTTCTTCATCTTCTAGGGCTCAGCACCGCCTCCTCCAGCGTTCCCACCTGGGTCCCCCTCCCTTTTCTGCGGCCTGGAACTCTCCAGGCGATGAGCTGGGCTAACATGGGGCTCCCCTTGACTGCTTCTGCGTCTCAGTCTTCACAGCCCTTTGTTACCCGTGTCCAGTGTCTTGACAACGGCTGCTTCACAGGTGTTGTCTGGATTTCTCGTTGTCTCAGGAGCGGGGGCAGGGGGGCTCTGGCTCAGTCAGCAGCTTCTCTGGTTCTCTGAGGGCTTTTTGGAGGCTGACTGTGCACCTGGCAGACCTTACCTGCTCCAGCTCTCTGCCTTCTCGGTCTCCCTGGAGCCCCGTTTTGCACAGAGTGGAGGCGAGCGCCCTGTGCCCCCGGAAATGCCCACGCACGTCAATTACCATTCCTAGCCCCCCCTTTTGGGGCACACTGGCTTGGCCACAGTGAGTCCCGTTTCTTCTGCCAGCCTGTGTTTCCATCTTGTCAGGAAGGGTTACTGCAGGAGGGGGGTGGTAGGTGTCCTGTCTCCTTGCTGGTTCTCAGACCAGCTTCCTGTAAACCCTCCATTAAGACACTGGCTTTGTGCATAGAAATACACAGCACGAGCTAGAAGTTTTTAAAATTTTCCTCAAAATTTGGGGCACCTGGGTGGCTCAGTCGGTTAAGCATCAGACTCTTGATTTCAGCTCAGGTCATGATCTCACAGTTTGTGTGTTCGAGCCCCGTGTTGGGCTCTGTGCTGGCAGCTTGGAGCCTGCTTGGGGTCCTCTCTCTCCCGTCCACCCCTCTGCCCCTCCCCTGCTCATGCTTTTTCTCTCTTTCTCTCTCAAAAATAAGTAAACATTTAAAATTAAATAAAAAATAAGCTTTCCTCAAAATTTGTGTTTTGCTGCTATTTGCTTCTATTTGAATGTGATGAAGGGATCTGAAGGGATCTGAAAGCACACGAGTCTTGCCTGGTCTTTTTAAGGCTAGCATATAAAACATGTCTTTGTGGTATCCTGCAAAGAGTGCTACGGCTGAGGGGTTTTGCCCTCTGAGCAAAGTCACCATTTACTGAGCACCAGACTCTGCCGAACGGGTTTTCTCCTTGCCTTCTTACTTCCTACTTCCCATTCTTTGTGGAACCCAGTCCCAGCCCTGACCCCGGGCCCTGCTGGACACCTCAGGAGCCTCTGCGACAGGCCTGGCTCCACCAGCCATGCCCTCGAACCGTGTCTGCATGTACTCACATGCTTTTCCTTTCGTCCTGCTGCTGCCATTTTCCCTCCTTTGCTGGTTCTCCTTCTCTCCTCTATTTTTTTTTTATTTTAAATAAAAAAAATTTTTTTAACGTTTTATTTATTTTTGAGACAGAGAGAGACAGAGCATGAACAGGGGAGGGTCAGCGAGAGGGAGACACAGAATCTGAAACAGGCTCCAGGCTCTGAGCTGTCAGCACAGAGCCCGACGCGGGGCCCGAACTCACGGACCGCGAGATCATGACCTAAGCCAAAGTCGGCCGCTTAACCGACTGAGCCACCCAGGCGCCCCTCTCCTCTCTTCTAAATCGCTTGGTGGTTTGGCCCTCAGCCCCTTTCTGAGACTTGTCTGTGCTTCTGTGAGGGTCTCGTCTCACCACATTGCCAAGCAAGAATGGCACTTACAGGACAGGAACCCCCAAATGTGGACTCTGCTCTGGGTGCTCCCCACATCCTGGATTGCACCCCTGCTGCCCTACGTCCCCCAGCGACATGGGACAGTACCAGGGCCTGATGTGTCCAGGATGCATCTCCTGGTTTGCCCACAAAATGTGCTAGTCCTCAGCCTTGCTCACCTCAGTATGAAGCACCACCATTTATGCCTCGTGAGTCACTGCTGACTCCTTTTTCTCATACCTCTCGTCTGGCAAGCAGTTTGAGCCTACCTTCCCATCTCTCCCTGGTCCGGGTGGCCTGCCTTGCCGTCTGTCCCTGGTCCGGGTGGCCTGTCTTGCCGTCTGTCCCTGGTCCGGGTGCACCTTGTCACCCAGTTGTGGCAGTCCTTGGCCAGACCGCAGCTTCCCCCAGACATGGCAGTGTGTCCTGTTGTGTTTCCCTGCTAATGCTCCACACAGTGGTTAGGGCTGTCCTTTTAAAATGAGACTGATTATGGAACTCCTCCTCTAGTTTAAAAAACCTCTGGTGTCTGCCTGCCCCACAGCAGTAAAACCCAGAGCTCTTGCTGTGGTCTGCAAGGCCCTGGGATCCAGTTAGAGTGTTTCCTCCTTTTGTCCATTTTGAATCCTGAGTTCTAGACCAACAGATGCAAATGTTTGTGAGCTTGTGTTGGTTCTTACTACTTTGGAAGTGTGTTCCATGCAGAGCCTCGTGTGGCCACTGAGCTGTCTCCCACAGTGCTGTGCACACAGAGCTGCTTGTGCAGTGCTTGGGAGTGCATAGATGTAGCCTTGTTAAGTCCTTAGGTATTTGTCAAGCATTCATCTGCTGGGTGGAAAGGAGGGTTACCTCGCCGGGTGGGCTGCAGGAGGGCTCAGTGGGCATCAGCGCCTTGGGTGCGCACCGACCTGAGGTGCAGGGGCTGTCCGTCCTCTTCACGTGGGCGTAGCGTGCCCCTGTCAGGCACCTGCAGCTCTGGACTATAGTTTTGTGTCCCTCTTGCAGGATGCTGAGGAGTGTGACAAGGCTGGGAGTGTGGCCACCTGCCAGGCCGTCATGCGTGCCGTGATTGGCATTGGGATCGAGGAGGAAGATCGGAAGCACACCTGGATGGAAGATGCTGACAGTGTAAGTCCGGCTACGTGGGCCTGAAGCACCTGTGGGGAACTAGCTGCAGATGTGAAAGTCTTCTTGATCTGCTGATTTTTTAAAATGTATTATTTATTTTGAGAGAGAGCGTGCGTGAGCTGGAGGGTCGGAGAGAGAGGAGAGAGAATCCCAGGCAGGCTCCATGCTGTCATCACAGAGCCCGACGTGGGGCTCGAACCCACAAACTTGCAAGATCATGACCTGACCCGAGATCAAGATTTTCAAGAGTCAGAGCCACCCAGGGGCCCCTGATCTGCTGACTTTCTTAAACATAGTGGTAGCTGTAAGGAGTACAGATTTCTCCTAACCCAGGTTTACCTGGAGAGCCACTCCTTGCAGACCTCCTGATCTGCAGTGCTCTGTGCTCTGTGTGGGCTGACTGTGTGCTGTGGACCAGGAGCCAGCAGAGTGGGAGCCTGCAGAGCTCTCTCAGCTGTTTTTTACCTCCCCACATCTACCCCCTGGGTTCTTTTATAACTTGCACTTCAGGAGGCATTTTGTATACGAAGCTTTTGCCTACTTTGAAATTATTTCCTTGGAATAGGCTTCCAGAGAAGAGAGAATGGGGGTCAAAATCAGTATGTATTTTAGGTATTCAGTGCCTTAAAGGTGGCTCTCTTTTTTTTTTTTTTTAGCTTATTTTGAAATAATTTTAGATTTACAGATGTTGCAAACTGTATGAAAGCTTCTTATATGCCCTTCACCCAGATTCCTCCGAATTTGACCGTTTCACCACATTTGCCTTTCTTTTTTTTTCAACATTTTTTTTTTTTTTATTTATTTTTGGGACAGAGAGAGACAGAGCATGAACGGGGGAGGGGCAGAGAGAGAGGGAGACACAGAATCGGAAACAGGCTCCAGGCTCCGAGCCATCAGCCCAGAGCCTGACGCGGGGCTCGAACTCACGGACCGCGAGATCGTGACCTGGCTGAAGTCGGACGCTTAACCGACTGCGCCACCCAGGCGCCCCCACATTTGCCTTTCCCATTCCACTCACACGTGCACACACATGCACACACACCCCTTACTGTTTCTTCTGAATATTTGCGAGTAAATTGCAGAGGTCACGGCCCCTTTCCTCCAAGTACTGCAGCGTTTCTTTAAAAGACGATGTTTTCTTACACAGTCACAACATAGCTATCAAAATGAGGAAATAATGTTGACACAGTGCCATTATGTAATTTGCAGGCCAAATTCCACCAGTTGCCTCCCTAAGTGTCCCTTTCACAGGAAGGAAAAACACAGCTGGTTCTGGTGCAGCGGCCACCCCCGGTCACAGCCTCAGGTTTCCGTGGCCCTGATAGTCTAGAGAGGGCTTTGGTCTGTCGTCGTTTTTCAGGAGTCTGACTTCTGGCCCCCTGATTGACTTTGTGACTTTGTGGCCCCCTGATTTGGGTCTCCATGATGTGCCCCCCACATTGGGGTTGGGGTTCTGCATCTTTGTGGGATGTTGTGTCCTGGCAGGTTGTGTTGGTAGGTGCCTGTGCCCGTTCAACTCTGAGCAGCTCAAGTGGCATCCATCAGGCTTCTCCACTGAAAGGTTACTCTTTTTCTCCTTTCTAATTAATAAGTGCCTTGTGGGGAGGCACTCTGAGATTAAACATCCTGTTTCTTGCCAAACTTTGACCTACTAGTTTGCAGGCCCATTAATGATGTTTTTGTCCTGTATCAGTTACTATGGTATTTGCCAAATAGTGCCTTTCTTTCTTTCTTTCTTTCTTTCTTCCTTCCTTCCTTCCTTCCTTCCTTCCTTCCTTCCTTCCTTCCTTCTTCCTTCCTTCCTTTCTATTTTTGAGAGAGAGAGTCAGAGCATGAACGGGAGAGTGACAGAGAGACCAGGAGACAGAATTCAAAGCAGGCTCCAGGCTCTGAAGTGTCCTCACAGAGCCCAACGTGGGGCTCGAACTCACGAACTGTGAGATCATGACCTGAGCCGAAGTCGGACACCTAACTGACTGAGCCCCCCAGGTGCCAAATAGTGCTTTTCTCAACACCGTTTCTTCTGTATTTTATTAGAGTTTATTAGTTGGAATTCTACAGTAATGACCTTTCCCTTATTCATGTGGGTATTTGTTTCTTTCTGTTAGGAGAGGCCAAGGATCCCTACTCCATTCTGGGAGATTATAGCCCCTGATGGCATCACCGGTGTGGAGCTCACATAACCTCTTGAGCGCCACATGTGCTATGACCCAGGGCACAGGTGCTGGCCATGCCATGCACTTCCAGGGGCCTGTGGCCTGCCGATGGTCTAGTGCACACCGAATATACCTTGGTTCTTTAGGAGAGTGGAGACACAGGCCAACCGTGATGGTTGTTAAAAGCTTTTCATTATGTAACATTTAAGACACAAAGAAGTATAAAGAGTAACAAATATGCTCAGTGTCTGTATCGAAAGGAAATTCCCAAATATGCCAAAGAATCCTAGTTTTTTGTTGTCGAGCCCCTTTTTATTCTGCATATGGAGTTAAACACTTCACTTCATTTTATTTTCCTTATTGCTTTGACAGCATAGGAGGCCTGGCGGGGGGAGGAGCGGAGGGGGGATAGACCTTGCCCTATGGATGACAGATTGTGGGAGCAGAAGCCCACGAACCATTTCAGATTTTCTTTTTCTTTTTTATTGTCTCTTGCACGTGTAGTAGAACAACACGGCTGTCTTTCACAAAGCTGCGCAATTATGGAGTAAGAGCTCAAGTCTCTGTGCTGAGAAGAGTGAAGTGTTTTCATAATACTCCCACCCCACGGGGCCCTGCCTGGCTCACCCACACCTGAGACCCCTGGTGGGCTGTCACTTGATCCAGTGGGGCCACGGATGCCCGAAAGTCTTTGTAACCGGCCTCCAGGACCTTGGTCAAAAGTCACAAAGAGTACAGACCAGTTTGTATGGGGTCTAATCCTCACTTGACATCTTCTGTCACTTTTCCAGTCACTACTGGTCAGGACACACCCGAGGCGGGGCCCTTCTTGGTTTCTGTGGTGCTTGAGTCAGATTGAGGCCACGTGACCAAGAAGGAACCCAGTCTGAACAAGGAGGTCGAAGCTGCATCCCTGTTTTTTAACTCCACACCCATTTCCACATGGTGGTCTTTGTGCAACAGGAGGCTTATAGCCGTTCTCTTGGAGAATGCAGCTGTCAGTCTGGGAAGTGGCCTTGGCTGGCTCTGTGAGGTGCCTGGCTGGTTCCATCCGTGACATTTTGATGATCGTTGCTGCAAAACTTTTGTTTCCGACACAGTTCCTAGTGGCTTTTCACTTACCTCAGAATACAAAACCCTTTCTTGGTATGAGAACGCTTCCTGCGTGTGCAGAGTGTTTAGGGCGGCTCGTTTCTCAGGTGGTCCGCGAGCATCTGGTGTTGAGTATGGGGGGCACTGACCTTTCCCCTGGGTTAGCCCGTTCCAGTGAGCGTCCCTGGCTCGTGACCTTCTCAAGAGATGGCTTTCACAGAGTGACTGGCTTTCTTGTGTTGCTTGATTCCAACCAGCGAATAAAGTCATTCTTTCTGTCTTTTTTTTTTTTTTCAATGCTTATTTATGTTTGAGAGAGAGAGAGAGAGAGAGAGAGACAGAGCATGAGTGGGGAAGGGGCAGAGAGAGAGGGAGACACAGATTCCAAAGCAGGCTTCAGGCTCCAGGCTCCAGGCTCCAAGCTGTCAGCACAGAGCCTGACGCGGGGCTCAAACCCACGAACCATGAGATCATGACCTGAGCCGAAGTCGGATGCCTAACTGACTGAGCCACCCAGGCCCCCCTAAAGTCATTCTTCAATAAGGAAAAAAAACATCCAGAGAAAGTAGCAGCAAGTGTTTATGGAAGTTCTGTTTGAGTGGATGGGTTCTTCCTTTCTCTTTTTTCAGCTGCATTTTTTTTCTTTTTTTTTTTTTTTAAAGGAAAGCTAGGGCACCTGGGTGGCTCAGTCAGTTCAGCGTCTAACTTTGGCTCAGGTCATGATCTCACGATTCATGAGTTCAAGTCCCGCGTCAGGCTCTGTGCTGACAGCTCAGAGCCTGGAGCCTGCTTCAGATTCTGTGTCTCCCTCTCTCTGTGCCCCTCCCTAGCTTTCTCTGTCCCTCTCTCTCTCTCTCTCAAAAGTAAATAAAACATTTAAAAAAAAAAAAAGGAAAACTGTTTCTCTTTCTTTTTTCCTTCCTTTCTTTCTTTCTTTCTTTCTTTCTTTCTTTCTTTCTTTCTTTCTTTCTTTCAAGTTTATTTCTCTTTGAGAGACAGTGTTCTCTGTCTGTGAGGGAGGGGTGGAGAGAGAGAACCCCAAGCGGGCTTCACACTGTGAGTGTGGAGCCTGAACATGGGACTCGATCTCACGAACCTGTGAGATCATGATCTGAGCCAAACTCAAGAGTCGGATGCTTAACCAACTGAGCCACCCAGGTGCCCCGTAAGCTACATTTTTTATTGTGGTAAAATACACATATCATAAAGCTTGCCGTTCTTGCCACTTGGAAGCGTGTGATTCCATGGTGTCTAGCACACTCATGGTGTTGTGCGGCCATCGCCGCGGTCTCAGATGCCAGAGTTTTTCTGTTCCCCGCATCAGAGCCCACACCCGTTCACAGCCATTCAGGTGGATAGATGCTTTCTTTCTCTTTGTGCTCCTCTGTGTTTTACAGGTTTCTAACGAGCATGGCTTTTATAAGGGAGAACATACACTTAACCCCGAGTTCAGAGAGGAACCAGCGTGTGTGGCGTGTGGTCAGCTCTCCCCTGCGGCTGGCGGCTGCTGTTCCCCTGCACCAGCTCCTGCTGTGTATGCGGGCTGGCAGACAGCCCCATGCCGGGCCCCGTGTGTTTCACTCCCCATCCTCCTGGGGTTTCGCTCTCCCGGGGCGTGTTTCCCACGGTGTGGTTCTGAGCAGACGGGCCGTCGTGCCTCCTGCTCTGAGGCCAGGGCTGGGCTGCCCACTCTCACCCTTATCTTTCTGCTCTAGTGTGTGGCCCACAATGCCCTGGAGTGTGCGCGAGCTATCTATGCCTACGCCCTGCAAGTGTTCCCCAGCAAGAAGAGTGTGTGGCTGAGAGCCGCGTACTTCGAGAAGAACCATGGCACCAGGTATGTGCTTGGGCCCCGGGTGCCTGGTGGCGCTCTCCACTCTGTGTGCCCATTGGCCTTCTGACTCCAGGTTGGGCAGAGCTGAGTTGAAACCTCCCCTCCCCATAGGTGGGCAAGGACCTCAACTTGAGATCCAGTCCTCTGCAATGAGGGACAGAATCTTCTACTGCACTTGAGACTTTGAGATCTGTCTTTATGGCTCCTTCTGTACCAGATAGGATTATCACTCTTTTATAGTTGAGAAACTGAGACGCTGAGGGCATTTCTGCAGAAGTGCCTACAGCTGCGTTGGCAGACGCCTGGTGGCCCAAGGGTGCCTGGGGCGAGGCAGGGCTCTAAAGCTCCACGTCTGTGCCAGCACTGGATTTAGCAGTGTGGGCGGTGCGGCATCTGGGCCCAGGCAGGCATGGTTTTCATTTAAGCTCTGCTGACTTTGGGTTTCGGCTAGTTTTTGTGCTCTGAGGAGGTCCTTGACAATTTTCTCTAATTGTATTCTTTAATTGAAAAAACCTTTTGGGTCTGCCTTATTGGCTGTAACTGCTGATTGAATTAGGTGTTGCAATTTCGGGTGTTCAAGGGGTGCCTCTCCAGGGTAGCAGCCTCATGTTGTGCACTCTCCACCCAGGCTCTCTGCTGCTCCTTCCCGTGCTGGGGCGGGGGGACAGGCCTTGCTCATTCCACAGGGCTTTTGCTGGGAGCATCCAGCCCCTTTCTCTTTCCTTTCCCGGCATTGTTGAATCTCAGTCTGGTCAGGGTGTCTTCCCATGTGTGTTGCTGAGGCTTTTGTCTCCTCCCCACTCTCACCATCTGGTTTAGTGTTTTGGAGTGGACTCATCTGAGGCTGCTTTGAGATGACCGTGCCGGCTCACCCTGTACAAGTTCACCCGTGACAGTCCCAAGTCCGGAGCAGGGCCTCTCCTGCTGGGTGTGGTCTGTGGACGTGCCTCACTGGCACTGCTCCTCTTGGGCCCTGGGCGTGGGGCAGCCCCCTCCCCGGCTCTGGCACCCTTCCTGTCCGGCTGACTCGTGGCATGGAATGGCACGAGGGGCTCAGGGTCTGGGGTCCTGGCTCTGGTGTCATCTGGGAAGCATGCTGCAGACTCTCTTGGGCTTCTCTCCACACAGAGTGAGTCCTTCGTCTTGCTGCCGAGGCCCAGAGAGCTTGTGTGCCAGGCGGTGCAACAGGGGTGGTGGCCGCCTGAGGGTTGGGGGCTTCCCGCCTGATACCCAGGCTGGCGGTATTCTTGCTCGGTAGTGACCAAAATAAGTTTCTTCCAATAAGACCGTTTCTTTGGATGCCAGAGAACAGATTCTGGGTCATAATCTTTATCAGCAGATCTGTGGTTAAAGATGAAAAGAGCTCTCCTGTCACCCAGACTGTGAAGTTGTCACTCCCCTCAGGACCCATGGCTATGAAAGGGTCCCTTGAGAAGTTCCTCCATCAGGCTTAGCTGTTTAACAATGCATGCTTTGTAGCACCCTCCTCGGTAGTTGATTTTAGAACCTTTATGAAGAGAAAAGATTTCCCCACACTCTCCCCATCGTAAAATTTGGTAAATCATTTATAGCACCGAACTTTGGAGCAGTAACTGTCTTTTCAGCACCCAGGCTGATGCTGTGAGCACCCTGCATGCTCTGGTGGTGACTGTGGCCCTCTGTCTTTCAGGGAGTCCTTGGAGGCACTCCTGCAGAGGGCTGTGGCCCATTGCCCCAAAGCGGAGGTGCTGTGGCTTATGGGCGCCAAGTCCAAGTGGCTGGCGGGGGATGTGCCTGCGGCAAGGAGCATCCTGGCTCTGGCCTTCCAGGTGGGTTGAGGGGTCCGCTGGGCTGCCAGGGGGCATGTGCACTTGAACCCCCACCTCAGTGCCTGTCGAGGCCCGAGGGCTGCAGCGTGCATGTGCCCTTGAGCCCTCCCCCTGCTCATCGACGGGAGCTGACCTAAGAGAGGAGAAGTGAGTTGGTCCTGACGCACCAGACTCGGCTGCTCTACGGGCAGCTGGGGTCCTGAGGGGGCCCAAGAGTAGGAGAATGGCCAGCTGGCAGACCTGCCTCTTGGTCATGGCCATTCAGTGTAACCATGGGCCAAATATTCCAGAACACAGAGCACGGGGCAAGCAGGCGACATTCCCCAGGTGAGTGGAGCAGTAGCCAGATACAGCCATTTCTCACAGGAGAGCACATGTGAGAATTGGATTGTTCCGTCCCTGTGCTCTGAACACAGGATGCGCACAGAGGCCACTCGTGGGCCTCCTGGTGCTGCTGGGCCCTTAGGTGGTTGGGATTACATTCAGACGGCTACACCTAGCCAGGCTTCTTTGGGCTGGTGTCATGACCCGGGCGGCGTGGGGTTAGCAGTTAGCATGCTTAATGTGTTTTAACTTTCGTTCCAGCAGAGCTAACCCACGGTGTTTTTGGTTTTTGGTTTTTTGGTTTTTTTAAATGTTTATTTATTGAGAGACAGAGAGAGACAGAGCATTAGCGTAGGAGGGGCAGAGAGAGGGGGAGACACAGGATCCAAAGCAGGCTCCAGGCTCCGAGCTGTCAGCACAGAGCCCAACGTGGGGCTCAGACCCACAAACCGCGAGACCATGACCTGAACCACAGTCGGACACGTAACCAACTGAGCCCCCCAGGTGCCCCCCCCACGGTGTTATGTTAGTTTTGGGAAGTGTGCAGTACGGCGATTCAACACTTCTCATGTTATTCAGTGCTCGTAGCAGCCATGTTTATAAACTGTTGAGTGCTGTGTAAACATCAGTGTGTTGTAACCCTGACTGGCGTAATTAAGTTTGTCCTTCCCTGAGTAAATGCCATGAGAGGAGCCTGGCTGGTATCTGGCCTTTTGCTTTTTCCTGTCCGTTGGAGGACAGTCACATGTTCAGGACGCTCCTTCTGTCTGAGCCATCACAGCATTCTCCCGCCATCTGCCTGGGCACCGCTGCCAGTCCCCAGCACCACCCTCCAGGTGCCCTCTCCTTTCCCTGCTGGTCACTCTGGGGCTGTTGATGAGGTCTGTGATGCAGCCAGGCGAGTGTGCTTTCAGAAGGCCGCGAGTGTAGCACCCGTGTGTCTGCTGGATTCTGGCTGGTACGTGGCCCAGTCCTAGCCCTTGGGAGCCTTCCACGCCATCAGCGATGCCCTGGGCATCATTCTTTCCTGCTCACACAGACACACCGAGATGGCCAGTCCCTTGTCACCAGGCTTGGGAACAGGGTTGGGTATGGCAGATCCACATGGGTAGAACGTGAGTGAGCCGTTCCGGCTTTGAGAGGCCACTCAGGGAAGCCTGCAACCGGGGGGTGAGCCGGTGCCCCTGGCTGCAGCTCAGGGTGGGTCCTGGAGAAGACGGCTCTCCAGCTGCTGGTGGTGTTGCCTGAGTGCCTAGAAAATGGGCTGGCTTGTTTTCAGGTGGGTCAGCACTCTTGGGCCGGACCCTGCTCTGTCATCTGTTAGCTCTGGAATCAGACTGCCCTGCAGCAGAGTGAGGCCCGGCCTGGTGCCCAGGCTAGCTGCTCTTGATTAAGTATAATCTAGCCCTGGCCACTTTGTTCTGATCCCATGTCTCCCTCCAGGCCAACCCCAACAGCGAGGAGATCTGGCTGGCCGCTGTGAAGCTGGAATCCGAGAACAATGAGTACGAGCGTGCCCGGCGGCTACTGGCCAAGGCGCGGAGCAGCGCACCCACCGCCCGGGTGAGCGGGGCGTTGGGGCCATACTGGGTCCCTGGGGCCTGTGGTGTCCGGAGGGTGCGAGGTACCACCTAAAGCTGTGGTACTCTTGGCTTATTGGTTCATACTTGACTGCGAGGTGTATTTGTGTTTTTAATGTTCATTTATTTTTGAGAGAGACCGAGACAGAACGCGAGTGGGTTGGGACAGAGAGGGAGGCACAGAATTGGAAGCGGGCTCCAGGCTCCGAGCTGTCAGCACAGAGCCCAACGCGGGGCTCGAACCCATGAGCTGTGAGATCATGACCTGAGTCAAAGTCGGATGCTCAACCGACTGAGCCACCCAGGCACCCCGTATTTGCGGTTTTTGACGCCCACCTTGTTCCAAAGGATGTGAAACAGCTTACAGAGGTCCATAAAACACAGCAGGATGAGTGGCATTTAAGGGGAGCCGTAGTGCAAAGCGTGTATTGTGAAGGTGCCGTCCTTCCAGGGCACAGTGCTAGACGTCGCCGTGCCGTCCAGACAGGTGGTCAGGGCGGGAGCAGGGGCTGCTTAACAGCGTGTCTGGTTGTCTTGCAGGTGTTCATGAAGTCTGTGAAGCTGGAGTGGGTGCTGGGGAACATCGTGGCTGCCCAGGAGCTGTGTGAGGAGGCCCTGAAGCACTATGAGGACTTCCCTAAGCTGTGGATGATGAAGGGGCAGATCGAGGAGCAGGAGGAGTTGGTGGAGAAGGCTCGGGAAGCCTACAGCCAGGGGGTGAGCCGGTGCCCCTGGCTGCAGCTACGAGCTGACTCTTGTAGACTGGACGCCTGGCCTCAGGGTGTCCTTACGCCTCGCCTTGCTCAGGAATTGGAGGCCCAGCGGGCAGTGACTCACTTGGGCCCCAGCTGGTAGCGTGCTGGCAGGGCCAGACCCTGGTCCCTTCACTCAGACCCATGTTTTTCCTTCTACAGAGCTGTGTGCACCACATTCAGTCAAGTGAGGGTTATAGCACAGTTAACGTACAGGCGGCCGTGTGTGCGCCCCACACGCATGCATGTGTGCACAGCCACGTAGTAAACATACGCTTGTGCACAGCACTGCCGTGCACGTGAAACCCCACACCCAGACCTGAAATGGGCAGGTGGCTGTGGACACAGGTATCCCTGACTCCCGGCCCAGGAGCCTGCCACAGCTGTCACAGCCCCTCCCTGACACCAGCCAATCCCTCTCTTCTTTGTTGCTGCAGTTGAAAAAATGTCCCCACTCCACCCCTCTATGGCTTTTGCTTTCTCGGCTGGAGGAGAAGGTTGGGCAGCTGACCCGCGCTCGGGCCATTTTGGAGAAGTCTCGCCTGAAGAACCCGAAGAACCCCGGCCTGTGGTGAGTCCCGGCGAGCCGGGCTCGCCCCTCAGAGGGGCTGTGCTCCCTCAGTCACTCGTGCAGACTCATTTGTGCAGCGTTTCCAGCTCAGGCTCCGTGAGAAGGATGGCAGGTGCTGGCTGGGAGGAAGCACAGTCCCTGTCTTGGGAGGGTCCAGCTCAGGTGGGCTCCATTTACAAGCAGGCCTGCACATAGTGGGGTGCAGTTTCATTTGTGCTCTAGTAGAAGGCGCCCAGGGGAGCCAGGAGCTAACGATGGGGGATCAGGGATGGATGAGGCCGAGGAAGTGCATCCCACAGCGGAGGTGGCATCTGGACAGGGCTTTAAGGGTGAACAGGAAGTTGTCAGGAGAGGATGGCATTCTGTCTGTAGGAAACAGCGTCGCAGGGCTGCAGTGTAGCTGTTGCCAAAGGAGACCCCAGAGAGTTGGGCAGGTCCTGGATGCCGCTGCTGTGGTGCCCAGCCATCCTGGGAGCACCAGCATGGCCTCGCCCTCCATGTCTGCTTGTGCCTACATGATGTCAGGGTCCGGGCCTCGGCTGGGGTGGCTGCTGGCAGGCCTGATGGCTGGGTGGGCACGAGTGCCTTGCGTCTCTGGTGGACGAGCTCTGCTTGGCAGGGCAGGTGGCTCTGGCCACGGTGGCTTCCCAGGAGCTTCGAGAACTGTTAGGCTTGCCAGTGGGCTTCGGTGGATGGGGTCTGACTTGTCCTTTG
This sequence comes from Panthera uncia, assembly GCF_023721935.1. Classification (NCBI taxonomy): domain Eukaryota; kingdom Metazoa; phylum Chordata; class Mammalia; order Carnivora; family Felidae; genus Panthera; species Panthera uncia. Next base: position 331,394 of record NW_026057578.1, on the reverse strand, counting down.
GGCCTCTCTCCTGAGGTTGGAGTCTGTCAGGCTGGAGTACCGCGCAGGGCTGAAGAACATCGCCAACACGCTCATGGCCAAGGCGCTCCAGGAGTGCCCCAACTCCGGTAAGGGACTTCCCGGCTTCCCAGACTTGCCAGGCAGCAGCAGTTCCTGGGGGAGTGGGTCTCGGGGTTCAGACACCCTATTAAAGTGTTTTGTTTGTCGGAGTTTCAGCTGCACCTGATCTTTCAGACATTTGAACTAAATCCCCAGTCCCAGTTGTTGTGGGTTTGACTTCGTGTTCTGGTTCACTACCATTACTTTTTTTCTGAAACTTAACTTCTGTTATCTTACTTTGCATTTAAACATACATGCACTGTGAACAGATTTGGGGTAAAAAAAAAAAAAAAAAGGATATTAAAACTCACCTTTAAGTCACTTTTGACTTATTTGTATTGTCATAACTTGTGTTCCTGCACAAAACCCAAGTCCTGTGTGTTTAGTGTTGTCCCTTGTTTTATTTTGAAAGAGAGAGAGAGAGAGAGAGAGAGCGCGCGCAAGCAAGTGGGGGAGGGGCAGAGAGCAAGAGGGAGAGAGAGAATCTCAGGCAGGCTCCACACTGTCATTGCAGAGCCCGACGTAGGGCTCGAACCCACAAATCGTGAGATCACGACCTGAGCTGAAATCAAGAGTCGGACGCTTAACCGACTGAGCTGCCTGGGCACCCCGGGACTTGTTTTAAAGTTGAAAGTGCCTGTGTAGATATATACCAGAAATCTACGATGCACCTATTGGTCAATTTGAATTTTTATTAGTATTTCTGATTTTTTTGTTGTAGTAAATCCTTAGATATGAAATTATGGAGTCAGTGGGAGCGAACCTTGAAGGTTTTGGGTACTGCCTACCTAGTCACTGCCAGAACTTTGTCTGGCCTGTGCCATCAGAGCTGCTGTGGGGCAGGTGGTCAGTGCAGCCTTTGTGGCTCTCCCCCAGACATGTGGGAGGCCGTAGCCGTGGTCTGAGGACACCCCGGGTTAGAATGTTGGCAGGCCCATCTCGGGGCAGCCTATGCACGGATGGGCCGTGTCTGAAAGCAGAGGTGGGGGTCTGAGTTGTGGCATCCTTGTGTCTGAATTTTAGGTGTCCTGTGGTCTGAAGCCATTTTTCTTGAGGCAAGGCCCCAGAGGAAGACCAAGAGTGTCGACGCCCTGAAGAAGTGTGAGCACGACCCCCACGTGCTCCTGGCTGTGGCCAAGTGAGTGAGGGGCCCTTGTGAAGTTGCTGACCCTTCGGGACCTGATGGGATCTCTTAGGGTCCTTGTCCACCAGCATTCCACAATGAAGCACTTCTGCTTTGACCCAAGGCAGGCACATCTCCAGGCAGAGGCCATGCGGATAGGTGCTGTCCCAATGGTCTGCACTGCCCCTGACCCACAGATAGGCTGCTTCCTCTGAGCCCCGCCCTCCTTCCCTCTGTCCTGGGCTCCTTCTGACAGGACTGCTCTCAGTCTGGGCACTTCTTGGTTTACACATACACGTGTCCTACGTCGAAAGACAGAGACAAACTTGCTGACATTGGTCCACATGGAATTTAGTAAGCAAGACTCCTTCGGCTCAAAGGGCTATAAGCAAGGAAATTATTTTTCTCGTGTTAGTGTGAGAAAGCAGACACTTTCACCTTGGTGACCTTGGGGACAATCCAGGGTCCATCAGTCAGGCCCAATCAGCGTGCCTGCAGGTGTGGAGATGGCCATGCCAGAGACCATCTTTCCTTTGGGTTGCATGGTCTCAAGGGCAACAGGAGGTCAGCGAGTGACCTCACACCATCAGCTCATACGTTGGGTGCTGGGTCAGAGGCTCCCTGGGGTGGCCCGCGGTGTGGGAGGTGTGGGAGGGAGTTCGGGGCCTCGGCAAGATTAAGTGAGGTTACGGCCGACGCGTGGGGGGCCTGCGAGCAGGGTGGGGGCTGCGTATGCTCAGAGGAGGCCGGGAGGTGACTGCATTTGCAGTGGGGGGCATCAGAAGGAGCCTTGGCTGGACTCCCGGGACTGCTGCTCAGGCCTCCCCTTGCGGAGGTGGCATATGTGCCCAGGAGCCCCTGCGTGCTGTTGCTGCCCAAGCGGGAGTCTGGCCCATCCTGAGGCATGCACAGGTGGTGTCGGCCCCACTTCCTCAGGTCCTCCCGGGCACCTCCCCTCCAGCTGCTTTGAGGCTGAGGACGCTGCACGTGGAGGCTTCCCTCCGCTCCTGAGGCCCGGCTTGGGCCTGCCCGGGGCCCCCTTCTGCCCTGGGCTTCCGCCTCCCAGAAGGGCTGCTCTGTTTGATGCTCTGATAGGGCGGCCGTAAAACCTCATAAAAGGCTTTGCTAAAGCAAATAAGTCACTCCTTGCTGTTCCCAGGTTGGTGTCCTGTGAACCTGCTATCTGAGTTTGTGCTCTTTAAGTCATAGTTTATCTAACACCCAGCAATTAAGAGTACCGCAGGGCTTAAAAAACAATCAAGCTATCAGAGCATGAAATTACTCCGTTTTGTAACTGAGACCAGCCCACACAGCCGCCCTGCATGGCGTGTCAGTGGTGTGGCGGTCTGCTTTTGTGCCTGTGGCCACAGAGGACACTGGGACTGGGCGGATGGTGGAAGCCACGCAGGGTCTCAGCTGTCAAAGAGTGCTGCCCCAGTGTCCTTCCCCCCTCTTGCCTTCCGCCTTCCCTGACGTGTGGGGGAGGGCGCGCACAGGTCCTTCAGTGGGTTTCTGGTGTCCTCGCTTGAAGCTTCCAGCGTGGGCCTGGTTTGCAGGTGTCTGCGTCTGCTGTGGGCACTGCTCAGCACAGTTCTGGTGCTGAGCCGAGGCCCAGCTTGTCCGTGCTGGCTGGGTCCCTTGCCAGGGACTGCATCGTGGGGCAGATGCTCCAGAAGGAATCTATTGAGGAGCTGACTTCACTGAACTTTCCCTAATCAAAGTCTTAACTTTTTGTAAAGTTTCCTTTCATCTTCTGTATTTTACCCAGAGGAAACTAATAACTTAAAGGAGTTTGAAATTCTTGCTCTGTGTGGACTCTTTTAAGAAACAGCCTGATTAGACCCTTGAAGGACAGTTGCAGGTTAGTGGTGGGAGCGATACCCAGGTAGCCAGGCCCCGTTCCTCAGCTCTCCTGTTGGGAGCTCAGGGGCTCGCCAGAGAGAGGATCGACCTGATGTTGCCAGAGCTGGCTCCCCACCACCCCTCAGGCAGCGTCGGACGTGGCCACTTACGCTGGGTCCCTGAACTTACGCTTGCGGACAGGCTGTTCTGGAGTGAGCGGAAGATCACCAAGGCCAGGGAGTGGTTCCACCGCACGGTGAAGATCGACTCGGACCTGGGGGACGCCTGGGCGTTCTTCTACAAGTTTGAGCTGCAGCATGGCACAGAGGTGAGGTGCTGCTGCGGCTGCCTGCTGCTCTCCACCCCCACCTCTGGGCAGTGGGTGGGTGGAGGGGAGAGGCACAGGGGTCCCTCCTGACGGTATTTGCTTCTGCGTCTGCTTTCTCGTTACAGCCTTTAGCCTCTTAACCTGAAATGTAGATGTTTGGGTGATTTTAAGTGGTCTGTTAGCATCTCTGATGAGTTGGTTGGTGACTGGGGCGTGGGGTCCCAGTAGAAATGGGGATGGGATTCAAGCCCTGATGATTGTCCTGCCTGGGCGAGTTCTGTCCTACTGGACGTGAGCCTGGGGGGGCCTGGGCAGCAGCACCCCCCCCCACACACACACACACACAATGCTTAGTGTTGTCGCAGCTGTCCTGGAGACCCCATGGGAAGTGGAAGCCGTGCCCCATGGGGTCTGGGAAGCTGCTCGGGGTACTCGTGTGAGGCGCACACTTGGCCTCGGCTGGGCTCAGCACCTGCGTGCCATCAGCGCTGCAGCGGGGCACCTCAGACACCACTTGTGCCCCCCTGCCCTCCAGGCCCAGGGCCGTGGGGCCGGGCGAGCGTGGTGGGGCACGTGTGAGGGGCAGCCTGGGAGGAGCCCCGTCTCAAGTGCCCTGTGGTCCTTGCCCAGGAGCAGCGGGAGGAGGTGAGGAGGCGCTGTGAGAACGCGGAGCCACGGCACGGGGAGCTGTGGTGTGCCGTGTCCAAGGACATCGCCAACTGGCAGAGGAAGATTGGGGAGATCCTAGTGCTGGTGGCAGCCCACATCAAGAACACCTTCTGACCCTCCGGTGCCTGTAGGGGGCGGCCCTCGGGACAGCGCGTAGAGGAGCGTGTGGTAGTGACAAGGGGGTGGAAGGGGCCCTGAGCCACCCATCCTGCTCTTTAATTAAAGGTTTTCCAGATAGCCCGTCGGGGTTGGTGACCTGCTGGTTTTGTCTGCGCCATTCTCCCCTGCCTTCCCGTAGGTGCTTTGGCTGCCCCCGTGTGCTCTCAGGCCGCGTCCTGGGCTCACTAGGGCTCTTGGAGACAGCCTGAACCCTGCGGGGGAAGCCGTGGGACCCCCCTGAGATTCTGTGGGAAGGGGGGGGCGGTGCACATTCTGGGAACAGCTGGGGCTCCCCCGGGCATCTCCCAGGTCTGCCTGCCAGGGTGAGTGACCGTCCTGCGCGAGTGCAGGCAGCGGGCCCAACTTCCTAAAGTGGCTCCCAAGTATGTTGCTAGGGGCTCACGGGGAGGCCCCTCGGGTGTGTGTCGGAAAGAAATGTTACCAGTAAGAGCTTTTCTCATATTTGCTCATGGCATTATTTTTATAATCAATAATGTATAATCAATTTTGTTCTAAAGCACCTGTAAGTCCTCATCTCTGGATTGAAAAATGCATAACCTGGGAGACTTAGCGTATTTGCACTGTTTATGCTGTGTGAGGATAACGGGCTTCCTCATACTTTGGACCCCTGTGTGTGTGTTCAACTGGAAACCAGCAGATTCTCTTCGGAGGGGTGTGTCAGCCATGGCTGCAGACATCTGGCCAGAGGTCATGGGTTGTCCAGAGGCTGTGGGCCAAGGAGAGGAGATGCTACTTGTTACATATGGTGACGAGGGGAGTAGCTGGCAGCCATTCCCACACGCTCATGTTGGTTTTTTTTAATTTTTTTTTTTAACATTTATTTATTTTTGAGACAGAGAGAGACAGAGCATGAACAGGGGAGGGGCAGAGAGAGAGGGAGACACAGAATCTGAAACAGGCTCCAGGCTCTGAGCTGTCAGCACAGAGCCCGACGTGGGGCTCGAACTCGTGGACCGTGAGATCGTGACCTGAGCCGAAGTCGGACGCCTGACCGACCGAGCCACCCAGGCGCCCCACCACACGCTCATGTTAGAGAAGATTCCAGACAGGCTGCTTGGTGCCTCTTGGTTCCTGGTGACACCGATGAGGAGACTGTTGTGGGGATCAGTCGCTGACCCACGGCTCAGCCCCCTCAAGGCAGCCAAGGTTGGGGAACACATGCCTCGATGTCAGCACCTGAGGCACGGGCAGCTGTGCCTAGAGAGTCAGGCCCTGCTGGGTCCGCCTCTGATGTTCTGGGAGCCACAAGGACACTGCCATCCCAGAGCAGGGGAGGGACCACCCCCGTGGCCTGGATCCTACTCCCAGACTGTGAATCTGGAAATGCTGCTTCTCACTTGAGGTGGGCCAGGCCCGAGGAGCAGAGCAGGGAGGTTCACAGGGTCTTTGGGGTTTCCTTCTGTCTCATGGAGGAGGCGGGAGGGATCCGGCCTGGTACACTTATCACATCGAAGAGATACTCCTGGGGTTTTAGGAGCTTGAAAGCCAGCCTATTCCTGTACAGACCTAGAAACCGAGGCCCAGGGAGCAACGGTGACTTGGCTGTAGTCACAGGGGCTGCTGGCAGCCTTCTGTGCTCTGAGTTGGATGTGGCTTCTCCTGGACACATTTCTGAACTCGGTGTCGGGTGCGGCCTTCTGCAGAGCCCTTGGAATGTTCCAGAGCACCTGGATCATCCAGTGTGGATATCTCCTCCTTTGCGTGGGGGTTGTTTGCTTTGAGGTGGTTAAACGACTTTTCTCCCTGGGACAGATGTACCTCAGCTTGTCTCCAGCTGGGATTTCTTGAGCTCCAGCTCAAGGCAAGTCGGGTTCTGCACACTGCCCTTGTTCTGAGGTGGTGCTTGCAGGGTTGAGAGCCTGTTTGGGCGAGTGGCCGTGACCTCCCCCAGCGAAAGACCCCCTCGGCCCAGGAGGGATGAGCAGTAGGAGAAGCCTGGGAAGCCCCTCGCCAGGACCAGCTGGGGCAGGACCCCCCCCGGGACATCAGGGTGTGGGGGCTGGTGGCTGTGGCGTTAGGTCCAACTCACCTGGTTCTGCTGGCAGCCGGGTTCCTGGGAGAGGCAGCACCTGCTGACCGCTGAGGAAGGCCCCAGTGGAGGGTGCAGACAGGCCCCTGGCCTCTTCTGGCTCCCCTACCCCAGCGGGCCCAGCAGTGCTCGCTGGACACCCCACCCCCCCCTCGACAGTACAGACCTTCTTGGGCCAATGGCTCGATCCAAGACCCGCTGGATGGGAAGAGAGCCCGCAGCTGCCGGGCTCCAGGGTCAGGTTAATTGAAGAAGCAATTGGATAGGAGGTGGGGAGAGGGAGGGGGTAGGGCTGGGGTTGTGGGGCCTCCCTCCCACTCCCTCCCTCCTCTGCTCAGAGGAGCCAACTTCAAAAGCCTTGTCTGCCTGCCGCCAGCCTTCCCTGCTGTGTCCTGTCCTGGGAAGCCCTGTTGGCCAGGCTTGGAGCAGGACTTGGAGTGGCAGCCACACTCCCTACCTGAGGACCCAGGATCATGTGCAAGGCCCACTGGCAGGAGTGAGGGAGGGCCTCACCCTCAGAGGCCCATGGTGAGCAGCGTGGGGCCACTGGGGAGGGGGCTCACTCTGGCCGAGGGTTTGGGACCGAGCATAGTCCAGGGGAGGCTGCTTGAGCGTCTGTCCCCTACTGGGAAACCTCCCTTGGTTCCCGTCACCTTGGCCTGGAGGGCCTGGCAGGCCTGGCCCTGGGTGCTCTTGCCTGTTCTTCCGGCAGTGGGGGTGGGGGGGTGGGGTGGGGGGGAGAAGGGAGGGGGTCTGCCTGGCGGTGCCAGGGCTGCTCGGTTCTCACTGGCTGGGGTGGGGGACAGGCAGGGCTTCCTAGAGCTGGGCAGCCAATCTCCCCCGTGTGGACGGCTCTCCACAGCCACAGCTCTTGTTCTTGCTGTGACCTCTGACCCCACCCCCAGCATGCCTGGGGGCAGATTTGAGGAGGGGCCACAGCTAAAGGCACCCACTCCTCCTGCCAGCGCTGTACCCCAGGTCTCCAGCTTGGTCAGGCTCCCCTCCCAGGGCTGGGAAGCCGAGTCGAGTCCTGCGTCTCGCTGGGTTCACATGATTAATTTTCCAGTCGCTGTTTGGGAACTAGCCGGTCTTTCTCTTTGATGTTTGGGCTTCTAGGGGGAGGGTGGTGGTGCGTTTCTCCCCAAGCCAGCCCCTTCTGGAGGGGGAGGCTCGTGAAAGGGATGTCTGGTGGGGCACAATGTGGCCCCTTTCTCCCTTGCCTCTGGGGGATTCCCCAAGACTCCCCCCCCCCCCCTCCTCAGAGGGGTGTGGCCTTGAGCTCTGAGCCCTCACCCCTGTCCTGGTTGGGCTGGAGGTGCAAGGGCACCCCATTTCCCATGGCTGTGGGGGTGGGTCAGTTCTGCCCCTGCTCCGGGGACCCAGAGGTGAGCAAAGTTCTGGGGATCAGGGGGTGCTCATCAGGAGGAGAGAGCCTGGCTGTCTGGTGGGGACTGATGTCTGGGAGGTGTGGGGCTGAGTTAGGGGATAGCCAGGGGTGTAGCCATACCGGCAGGTAGTGTTTCCCGCTGGACCCCCAGACCTAGGGGTCAGCCCTGCCCTCCAGTCTTGTGAGCCCCTAGTTCCCATGCACACAGAGCACCAGGTGTTCCTGCTCTGGAGCCCTCTGTCTTCCTCTTGGCCCCTCAGGGCTCAGTGGGCCTGCCTTCCCAGCCCACCTCCCCCCCACCCTCACCCTCACCCCTGGCCATCCTCCAGCCCGCCAATCTATGCATCAAGCATTGAGCTGTCTGGTTCGCAGGCCTACTGTCCTTCCCTCAGACTTGAAACAGGAAGGGATTTGTCCTGCTAGACCCATGCTTGGGTGATGAATGGCGCAGTGACCTTCCATTTTCTACTGTAGTTCAGAGAGTCCCTGGTGGCTGTGGTAGGGGGCCGTCCGAAGCAAACCGCCTGAGGGGTTGCTGTAGGGAAGGTCTCCTCTGCGGGCCTGGGCACCCCACCCTGACCCCGTGTCCCTTCCAGGTGCCTCCCAAGCCTGCACTCTGGGCGCTCCTGCTGGCTCTGCTGGGGCTCGCACCGGGTCAGGCAGGGCTCCGCACCTGCAGCATCCCTGACGTGCTCCGCCACTACCGCGTGGTCATCTTTGAGGACCTGCAGGCTGCTGTGAGGCAGGTCGGGCCAGGCTCCCGACACCTCCATTTCATCCAGAAAAACCTGACTGGAGCTGCAGTCCTCGGATGGCGGGATCGGTATCTGGTGGGAGCTTCCTGCGGCGCCCAGAAGGTATGGGGGGAGACTCACTCTGTTCCCCTCCGGGGCCTCCCCGCTGAGCTCTCTCCCCAGCCCCCAGTTTCCTCCCTTCCTTCCCCAGGAGCACGATATCCTGCTGTCCATTGCGTCCCTGGGTCGGACCCTGCGCAGGGTGGTGGCCCGGGGCCACCGCCGCGGGGCACTGGAGAAAGCCGCGTGGACTGTAGCCCTGCGCACCGAAGCAGTGATGCGGCGCCACTGCTGGATGATGCGCCAGGTGTGTGGGGCCAGACCCGGGTCCCTCCCCTTCCACAGGTCCCCTGAGCCTCCCACCGTCCCGCGGTGTCCCCATCTGGGAGGGGGAGGGGAGGGCGCAGAGACCGTGGTCACTCGCTGACCTTTCTGCCCCTGACAGCGGAGGAGGAGCCGGTGGCCCAAGAGGCACCCTCCTCGGAGTCGCCGCAGCCGCAGCCGCAGGCGGCTCCTCCTGCGAGTCCTGGACGCCGTCGCCACCTGCTGGGAGAAGCTCTTCGCGCTGCGTGCAGCAGCCTCCGAGGACTCCTAGCGCGTCCTGCGCAGGCCAGAGAAGAGCCATCGGGGCCGAGGGGCCTGGGAACGAGCTTCATTTGGTGCCTCCTCTCCCTCTTGTTGGCTTACTGCTGGGCCCAGGCCCCTCCTTGTCATGGCCCTGGACATGCTCCAGGCACCTAGCCAGGACTCAATAAATTGCTGGTGCTGCGGTCTGGTCTCTTCGCCTGCTGGGGTGGGGCCCACCACCCCTGGACCTGGGCCTGGGCCACGAGCGGGCGCTGGGGGCAACAGGCCGCTTGGTAGGGGAACCAGGACTACCCGCCACACCTGGACGAGGCCGGCCCCCACCCCACCCCTCCCCCTTCCAGCTGCGCTCCCAGCCTCAGGCAGCAGGGGGCGAGTGGGGACGCTGGATGGGACTCCCCTAGGCTTGGGGGGTGGATGGGGAGGGGCTCTATCGGGCCCTGAAATGTCCGGTTTCCGTCCTGCTCCTCTCTGGAATGGGGGAAGGGGTGGAAATGGAGGGGAAGGGAAGGCTGAGCTTTGTGAACTCAGAGCAAAACAACCGGATAAAGGAAACGGGCCTGAAGGGAAGCCAGAGTCGCTGGCCCTGGCTGCAAGTGGGGCCAGGCCATTTCCTGCGGCCCTGGGAGGGGTGGCCACGGCCCCCTCTGTGGGCCTGGACAGGCTGGTCAGGGATCCGCTGTCTTGTGCTCTGGGACCGTATGTTTGCTTGGCAGGGAGAGGGTCCTGATCCTGAACTCCCCTGCCCACAGCTGCAGAGATAGCCAGGTGTCTGTGACCCCCCCTCCCCAATCCTAGTCTGTGGAGGAGTGGAAGTACAGTCCGCAGAGCGCCTGGCCAACAAGGATGCCTGTTGGGCTCCACCTCACGTACTCCTTTCTGACAGGTGGGTGGACCAAGGAGACCCCAGAGCAGGCCTTGCCTCTGGGGTACCCTGGCGGAACAGACAGGGAGGGGATACAGAAAGGCCTTCATGGTGGGGCAGTGAGCATTAGCACAGAATGAGAACCAGACCCTGGCCCAGCACCCCGCTGTACGTGTGCAGCAGGGCCTGTTGTCCCTGTTTTGTAGATGAGACTGAGGCACGGCCAGGAAGCGTGAGGGCTGGGGTGAGACCCAGGCCTTGAGCGTGGCTACACCCTGTGTGTGCCCTGTGCGCGGGCCACAGTGCGCAGCTGCCCTGGGGGCCCTGTTGTGGCGATGCGGGGACCGCCTGCAGTGTGGTGGGCCATTCCACCCATCTGTCAGCACCCCCTTCCTGCAGTGGAGAGCAGTCAGGCTGTCCTGGGTGGAGGGGGCAGGTAGGAGGGGGAGCACAGGCCTCAGCGTCCTAGGGACACAATCCCTGAGTCCTGGCCCATGACCACGCGAATGGGCAAGGTGCTCTTGTACTCTGACCCCATTCTTCCTCCCTGGACGCTCCTGTCAGAGCCCATCTGGTAGTGTGTACGTGTGTGTGAGCACGCGCACAGGTGTGCTGAGGGGTTGCCCGTGAGAATGTGCACACAGCTGTGCGTGCACGCTCCTGTGCGTGCGGGGGTGTGTGTCTGTGCATGGGGTCCCTTGGGGTCTGTGCATGTGTGTCTTGCCCTCCCCCTGCCTGGAAGAGCTCCCCACTTGCGGGTGGCCCTCCTGGAGTCTAACTCTGGTCCTTCCTGGCAAATTCAGCACGTTGAGTCAGGGACTGGAGGAGGCCTGTGGCCTGAGCCAGCAGAACCGAAGTTGTTCTTTGGTATGAGACCCCACTGCACCCTGTCTGCCCACTGCCCCTTCTCTTCAGACCTCAGACAGAATGAGTGGCTTCCACACTGGGCGGAGGCCCTGCACATCTTTCCGGGTCCTGCCTCTGCCAACACGCTGCTGGCAGGCCAGCATTCTGGGCACAGGGACCTGGGCCCTCGTCCCCATATCTCAGACACCATCTGTATGGGTTTCCTACGACTGCTGTAACCAATGATCACAAGCCATGCGGCTTAACACAATAGAAGTTTCTTTCCCCACGGTTCTGGAGATCAGAAGTCCAAGATCATGATCACGGGCTTGAAATCAAGGTGTTGTAGGGCTGACCTCCCTCCAGGACAAACCCATCCCGGCTGCTTGCAGCGTCCGGAGGCTCCAGGTGCTCTGGGGCCACGTTGCTCCAGCCTGCTGCTGCTTCACGTGGCTTTCTCTTTTTTACAAGGATCTTTGCCCTGGGCTTAGGGCCCCTGGATAACCCAGGCTGATCTCATCTCAAGATCCTCAGTCCTATCTGCCAAGACCCTTTTTCTAAATAAGAATCCCACTCCCGGGTTCTGGGAGGTGGGCATCTCGTTCTTGGGGCCACCGTTCAACACACTGTCGAGTCTTTCCTCACATAGGATGGCAGCAAGTGGGGCTTCTGGCCTCTGGGACGAAGTTCACTTGTCCAGCATGGGGATAGCCCAACCAGACCCGGTCTGGGGACAGGTGTACAGCCACAGTGACCAGCCAAGACAGACCAGAGGGAGAGCTAGGGATCCGCTGCTCGGAACCCAAGATGTTCGCTTTTGTGTTCAGCACCAGGACCCCTTCTGTGGCTTGCGCAGGAACTGCTGGCTGGAAGGGACCAGAACCAGTGAAGATGGGGTGCTCAAGCAGGGACCGAGCCTTTGGCCTGTCCTGCATGAGGCACTGCCCTCCTTGCCGAGGTCTGGGGCGTGTCGCCTGAGCCTGGTTCTTCCCCTGCAGAAAACGTTGTTTCTGGGGTACATGCATGGTTGGGTTGGGTCCTGCACCCAGTGGTGTCCTGTCCCATACACGAGCCTTCTCAACTGCTTCCAGGGAGGTGGGGGCTGGGTCCCAGAAGGAGGGGCTGTGCCAGGGTGGTAGATGGGGCCGCAGGGCACTGGCCAGGGTTGTGTAACTTCCTGAAACCAGGGAGCCAGACCCCCCCCATGTGCAGCACCAGAAGAAGGGGGGGCAGGCTGACTTTGAAGGGTAGCCTGTGTCCCACGGCCTTCCCAGACTGGGAGCCTTTGAAAGAACATCTGGAACATGGGCGACCGGCAAACTGGTCTCTGGATTTGAAAACCAAAAAGTTCATCCCGACTCTGCCACTTGTGTGTTTCCCACCCCCCGCCCACACGCTCCTCTCTCCCCACCCCCTCTTCCCACCTCTGCTGCTTTGCAGGCGGGGGCGGGGCCATACCAGCCCAGTGTGCCGATCCTTCCGAGGGCTACTACGGATCTACGGATCGCCTGTGCCCTGCCCAGCACCGCCCTCCATGACCCCTCCCTTACCGGTGCGGCCTGATTGAGCAAAGGGAGGTAGTGGGAAAGACGTGTGCCTGCCATGCCCGGACCCTGGACAGATGCAGCTCCGGTGCTCATGGAGCCACGGCTGTGGGAAAGGATGTGAGTTAGCCAGCCCCTGCATCTGGCGCTGGGTGCTGAGAAGGCATGGGGCCACACTCAGCCTGGGAGGAAACACCTGCACCCAGACCTGAAGGGTGCGCTGGCCCCGCCTGGCACTTGGCCTTTGCATGTGAGCCTGAGTGTGGGGTCCCCCAACCTGCAGGTGTGCAAGGAGGCTGCCTGATCCATCTGTGGTTGGTGTGGAAACAAACAAGGGCCCCCAGTCCAGGAAGCAAAGCACATACTCCGGGGGGTGGGGGGGCGGTGCCAGGTGCTGCGGCCCATTGTCCCTGCCAGTGGCCTGCAGGACCCTGGGGGGCTCTCAGGGACAGTCCCCATCCTGTCTCCTCCCTAGGAAAAGACCCAGCTTCGTAAACACAGGAGCAAACAACAACCACCATCCCCCCAACCCCAACTAACCCCCACGTCCACAGCCTCCCTCCTGAAGAACCGGCAGGGATCCCACACTTGCTAGGGGAAGTGAGCCCTTTTTTTGCGGGGGGTGGGGGGGAGGTCAGGACCTTGAGGGGCATGTATTGTGGCGGAGGGCCATCCTGGGGTTGGATACTGGCCCCTGGGTCACCTCTGTGCGGTGTGTGTGTTTACATTTATTTTTTTAGTAATCTCTGCACCCAAACATGGGGCTCAAACTCACAGCCTTGGGATTAAGAGACGCATGCTCTTTCCACTGGGCCACGCAGGTGCCCGTGGGCTGTGTCTTAACGGGACTTCTGCTCACATCTGTGGATGGCCACAGCCTGGCTCAGTCAAATCCTGTCACTGGCCTCGTTGCCTCCCTCCACAGCCCAGTTGTGACCTTCGTATCTTGGGGGTGAGGTGGCCGGGGCTCCCCGCCAGGTGAGCGGGCCCTGTCCTCCGGTCGCGCCCTGCGTCCCCTGCCGGGCCTGTGCCGGGGCGTGAGGCCAGGGGTCCCGGCTGTGGCCCAAGATAAGCGCCGCACCCGGCGGCCGCTTCCTGCATTTCCTCCCTGCGCCGCCGCTGCGCGCCCCTTCCTGTTTTCTCGGGTGCGCAGGCTGGCAGGAGCGTGGGATACGGGGCGGGGTCATGGGGTATGGGGCGGGGCCACGGCGCACAGGGTTGGGTCGTGGGGCACAGGTTGGGGAATGAGGGTCGGGGACAGGGTCGCCGGGCAGGAGGCAGGATCGCGGAGACAGGACTGGGTCGTGGGGGCCAAGTGGGGTCGTGGGGTCGTAGGAAACATGGTGGTGGACGGGGAGCCCCTACGATGCTGAGCCCGCCCCATTGCACCCTGCCTGGCTTCCGCGTGAGGCTGGAGGTGAGGAGGGAGCCCGAGAGGAGGAGGAGCCTCGGCGTTCACACCGCCGTCTCTCCGTCTCTCCAGGTCCGGGGCCAGGAGTTCCCACACACCTGGTCCCTGGGGCCCCTCCGCAGCCTGGGGCAGGAGTGGGGGTGGCTGGGTGGAGGGCTGAGCCTTGGGATACGTGACTCTAACATGCTGAACCTACTTGCTCGGATGGTCATTTGAGATATAAACCTGTGTAATTTTAATGAAAATGCACGCCACGCAAAACCTTGGTACACCAGCGTTCACTGCGGCATTATTCGCAATCGCAGCGGGTGGAAACAATCTAAGTGTCCACCGGTGGGTGAACAGATACAACGTGGTCCGGTCAGACGGTGGAATAGTACTCCGCCTTACAAAGGAATGAGGTTCACACGCTGCAACACGGGAGAACCCGGGAAAGCTGATGCTCAGTGAACAAAGCCAGCCTCAAACCCACTTCTTGTGCGATCCCATTTATGTGAAATGTCCAGAACAGGCAGACCCACAGACACGGAAAGTAGGTGATGTTTCCCTGGGGGCTGGGGAGTCACTGCTAACAAGTGAGGGTTTCTTTTTGAAGAGGCGGGAAAACACTGAAATGAGAGGCGTGGTGGCCGCCCAGTCCTGGGAATGTACTAAAACCACTGACTTAGCTGCCAGAAAACCTATGCAGGTTTGGTAGAATGTGGGCTGACACCCTTGGGTCGTTGAGAGCGTTTGTCCGGCCAAGTGGAGGGTGACTTAGGTCCATCCTTGCCTGCCCAGCATGGCCTCGTTGGGATCGGGCATATGAGTGAGCAGAGCCTTGGCCCCGATGTATCTCTTGGTAGGCTATGTGACTAGTTGTCTAGTTGTGTGTGTGTGTGTGTGTGTTGTGTTCCCAAGGGTGTCCAGGGGATGACCTGAGAGGGAGAGGGTGCCCCTAACCTGCCCCCAGCCCCACCCTCCCTGACCCTCCTCCCCTGGGCTGCTTGCCGGGGAAGGTTCAACACCCCGGCCCAGGTCCCTCCAGGGCCCAGCTGAGTCCTGGGCGTGGGAGCTGTGGCTTGTGCCAGGCAGGGCTGCTAGAACTTCCCGCCAGGAGCTAGGCCACCAGGGTCTGTTCCTGGCCAGCCTGACTCAGCGGGAGCTGGGGGTGGGGACTTCCCTTTTCTGACCCTCGGGGAAGCAGGTAGGTGGAGCCAGGAGGGGGAACGGTGGGAAACCTGACCCAGGGCTGGAGCCGCCCAGGCCAGGGAGGGGGGACAGGCTGTGGTTCTGCCTGAGACAGCTGTTCTGTCCAGGCAGGGCAGAGCCAGTCCCCTTGGATAGCTCCCCAGGCAGGGCCCTGGGCAGAGGGTCCTTTGAAGAGACCCCTCCCCACCCTCCTGCGCTGGCCCACCACTGAGGGCAATAGCTGAGGAGCTGCTATTGGAAACAGCTGCTCTCTGTGGGAGGCCCTCTCATGTCCTTGTTCAGATCCTGCTCCTGGAGTCCCCCAGCCCCTGGCGATGGGGACTGGCTCCAAATTGGGGCCCCCCACCGCCCTCCTGCCTTGCCACCGTGGGAGGGGCTTCTAGGGGTCCAGCTGCTCTGCCTTCTCCCTACGGGGCAACGCTGTGTGCTGCCCCCCGGAAGCACCCTTGTGGCTCCCCATCCTACTGACCTCAAGGGGCCCTCTGGGTGGCATGGGGGTGGGGTGAGGAGCCCAGAACGGAGGGTGGGAGAATATCGCCCCGGCTTGTGCCAGGAAACAGGAAAGAAAGACACAACCGGCTGTGTCCGCTTGTCCGGCATCTTCTTCTGTGTGTCCACGGGTGTCTCTGGGGCGGGGGCCCAGGTGGGACGATGGACAGTGCCTCAGCCCAGGCAGGGAGGCCCTTAGTGGGGCTGTTCACGGTGGCTCCTACCTGCCCTGGCCTCCCTCCCTCCTACCTGCCCTGGCCAGTGGGTGGAGTGAGGAGATAGGAGGGTCTACACCTGGGGTAGAGACTCCTGCACTCTGGCTGCCATGGGTCCCCGCAGTGGGGCACACTTTGGTCCAGCTGACCCAGGGCTCGAGGGGGTGGGCAACCTGACCCCCCACCAGGGGGCAGGCCCAGAGCAGATCAGGAGTTGGAGGGCCATGACAGCTGATGAGGTACACTCTTGGGTCATGTGCCCCTCTCCAGGCATGAGTCTGGGACTCAGCACTGGGGCCTCTGAGCACTCCCACTCCGAACCCGTAACAAACGTGGCTGAACTGGACCACCCTTTTCCCTTTGTGCCTCAGCATCCCTGCCATGCACCATGCTTGTGTCCACTTGGAGGGGGCAGATGGTGTCCTTGTTGTCCTGTGGGCTATTTCTGCCCCTCTACCCACCCAGTGTGTGTCTCTCTCCACCTCTGGGTCCAAATCCTGTCCTTTTCGGCTTGTCTGTCTCTGTTCCTTTATATCTCTGTCTCTGTCTCAGTTTTTGGGGCCTTGCTGCTGACGAGGCAGGGATAGGGGACCCAGGTGAAGTGTGTAGCCCATGCCACTTAATATAGAGGTGATGTCAGTCTGCCTCTGAGAAGCAGGACACCTGCAGAAACAGCCCCACCGCCTGTTTGCCTCCCCACACACACTCAGGCAGCAGACCCGTGTGTGTGGACGCCTAGGTTTACACACTGACACATGCACATCCAGCCCCAGGGTTATTGCACCATGTGCACACGGACACAGTGAGCATGGATGGTCCGTGTCACAGCATCACACCCATGCTCAGAGCCTCACGTACACACACGTGCTTGCACACACTGGCTCACACGTGTGCGGTGAGAATCGGGCTCAGCTGCACTCAGCATCGTACAGACCCCACTTGACTCACAGAAGCCCGTGCTCCCAGATGCATGGGAGACTGAGCTAGGACTGACTTTTGCATGTCAGCTCGCCAGGGAGGGGGGCAGAGAAAGGGGCCAGGAGACCAGGAAGTGTGCAAAGAGGAGGCCCAGTTCTGTTGGGAGGGGAGAAGGGCTGGCTGAGAGCTCCAGAATCGGGGCCTGAACCTCCCTGCTCGGGTCGTTGACCTGTCACCGGGAAGCAGCATGGGTGTGACATGGGGCTGCCCACTCCGGGGACGCTGGTTTAAGAATGACAGGGCCCTGCGGCGGGGGGGGGGGGGGGGTGGGCATATAGGTGTCCACCCTGCCAGCCTCCTTTGGAGAGGAGCACAGTCCTGAGAAGTAGTCCCCAGGTGTGAAGGAAGTTGTATTTATGTATTTATTTTTAATTTAACTTAATTTATTTATTTTGAAGAAAGTTTTAAAAGAGCTGAGGATAATGAAACATGGATGGAGGTGTGGGGGCATCGCCAACCCCTATTACGCTCGAATTAAAAAGGGGGGTTGGGAGAGGAGGGGAATGGAAGCGGGGGTGGGGAGTGCCTGCACCTCATGCCTCCCACCAACTCTGTCCGGGGAGGAGCATCCTGGAAGGATGCAGAGGTGGGTGTTTTGGGGGCCAAGCTGGGGGGCAGTCTCCCAGGAGGCTCTGGGAAACGGCAAGGCCAGGGTCCATTCCCCCTTCCCCCAACAACCACAGACTCGGGTGTGCAGAGGAAAGAGCGAGTCACTTTATTGTGGCCTCGGGGGGGGGGGGGGGGGGGGGGGGCGGTGCAGATCCTGCTCCTCCTTTAAAGCAAACAAATACTGGTATTCCTCATATTGCTACATTGGTGCTTTTGGTCAGTGAAACCCCTTGGAAGAAAAAGTTTAAAAGTTTAATTAAAAATTAAATATGTTGTATTACGTGTATAAAAAAGGCAAAGCGAAAAATACAGCCTGATTCTAGAAAATACACTGCAAGGAAAGCATTAGACGCTTCAAAGAGTTAACCCTAGCAGGGCCAGCCAACAGGTCCCAGGCCTGGGATTCCGGGAAAGGCCCCAGGGCACGTGGGAGGCACCCTCGCAGGGCGCCCGGGAGTAGCCGAAACGCGCGCGCCCTGGAGAGATGCCGGGCGGGCACGCGCGGCGGCGGCGGCGGCGGCGGCGGCGGCCGCTCAACCCGAGATGCAGGCGCTGTAGTAGACGGCGCTGCTGGCGTCGGACAGCGCGGCGATCAGGCTGCTCTCCTCGGGGCAGGACATGGCGCGCGGGCCCAGCTTGGCCAGCGCCACGTGGTACGGGAGCCCGGCGGCGTCGGGCCGAGTCCGGCCGCAGTTGAGGTACTGGTCGAACTCGGTGAGGTCCACGTCGGCCCACAGGTCGGCGCTGGGCCCCAGCGTCTCGGCGCCCTCGGGCGGGGGGGCCTCGGGGGGCGGCGACAGCGGGCCGGGGAACGGGCCGGCTGCGGGCGCGGCCAGGGCGCCGTAGTAGAGGCCGGCGAGCGGCGCGGCGGGAGCGGGCGCGGTCCTGAGCGCCTCGGCCGCGGGCGCCCCGTAGCCGCCGCCGGGGTCCCGG
>NW_026057578.1:308015-312877 GCF_023721935.1 Panthera uncia | reverse complement strand
GGGCGGCGGCGGCGGCGGCGGCGGCGGCGGCGGCGGCGGCGGCGGGGGGGGCGCCAGGCCCGGGAGCAGGAGGCCGGGCTCCAGCCGCCGGGCCTTGCGCGCCTGCTTCTTGCGGCGCGGCCGATACTTGTAGTTGGGGTGGTCCCGCAGGTGCTGCACGCGCAGCCGCTCCGCCTCCTCCACGAAGGGCCGCTTCTCCGCCGCGCTCAGCTCCTTCCACGCCTTGCCTGCGGACCGTGGGTGCGGGTCAGCGGGCCCCGCCCGGCCCCCGCCCGGCCCCCGCCCGGCCCGGCCCCAGGTCCCTCCCCCCACCCCCCGCCCCCCACCCCCGCCCCGCGCCCTTCCCCGCGCGCCCGCGCCCCTCACCCAGCATCTTGCTGAGCACCGCGTTGTGGAGGTCCGGGTTCTGCTGCGCCAGCCGCTTGCGCTCGTCCTTCGCCCACACCATGAAGGCGTTCATGGGCCGCCGGATGCGCGACTCGTCGGCAGCCTGGCGCTCCCCGCGGCCGGCGGGGCTGAGGCCATAGCGCCCCGGCTCGGGGCTTCGCGTCGGGCTGCGCTGCGGGCTGGGCGGCGAGGCGGGAGCGGCGGGCGCGGCGAGGGCGGCGGGGGCGGCGGGGAGGCCGCGCGGCTCAGCGGCGGCCCCGGGTCCCGGGGCCCATGCACAGTCGCGGCGGGCTGGCGGGTCGTCCTGTGCGCCGTAGCCGGGCGGCGATCTCTGCATTCCAGCTGGGCGCGGCCTGGGCGGAACGGAGCGCGGGAGCGCGGAGGGTGGGAGAGCGGGCACTTCGGGAGCCGGGCTCGGAGGGCAGGGCGGACGGCGGTGGAGACGGCGGTGGCCTCGGGCCGGGTGGGCGCCCAGATATAGCGGCGCGGGGCCAATAGGCGG
This sequence comes from Panthera uncia, assembly GCF_023721935.1. Lineage (NCBI taxonomy): Eukaryota > Metazoa > Chordata > Mammalia > Carnivora > Felidae > Panthera > Panthera uncia. Next base: position 311,988 of record NW_026057578.1, on the reverse strand, counting down.
CGGGGCGGGGCGGGGCGGGCTGGGGCCGCCCCCTCCCCGGGGGCTCCCTTTCTTCTCCGGCCCTCCGGATTCCACCGCAGCCTCCTTCGCGCGGCTGCCCCCGCACCCTCTCTGAAGGAGGGACCGCCACCCGCCCCCCTCCCAACACACACACAGTGGGAACGGGCCGCCGATGTGGGCTGGAGCTTGGAAGGGGGCGTCCTCGCGGGGACTGTCAGACTTTCAGAGACGAGGTGCCGTCCCCACCCACGGAGTCAGACCCCCGGACGGCAACTGGGGGAGGCTGGCTGCCCCCCCCCCCCCCCCCCCCCCCCCCCCCCGTGAGTGGGACATATTTTAACCCCATGTTCCTGGGAAGCTTCCCAAGAACGCTTCCTGGAGTCTAGCTCAAAAGTACCGGGCACTTTGGGGAAAGCGCCCTGTGTCTTGGGAGAGCGTGTTCTGGATAACCCCAGGGTATCGTGGCCCCCACCCCTCCCGTACATGTGGAGTCTTCACGACTGGGGGCTTCGAGCTCCTCCTGTCTGTCCATGGAGTTAAAAGAGTTGGTCTTCGTGCCCCCTCCATCACTCCCAAACCCACTGCAAACAGGTCAAACCTCAGCAGTAGGTGCCCCGGACGCTTCCCACAGTGGGAGGGAGCCCAGAGGGCAGAGGAGCCTCCAGGGAAGGCGCTGAGCCCGCGGCCTTGTTCCTCCTCCCCTCCGGGACCCGTTGGGGTCAGGGGGTGGGACCAGTGGTAACTGGTTGCCCTGCCCCGCTGGGGCCACCGCTGCCACATTAGAGTGAAGCTGGATCCAGGGCTGGGGCAGGTGGAGGGGAGCGGGGGAGCCCCTCCCCTGGGCCGCCAGGCCTGCGAGCGTTTCCAGAGGAGCTTCCTGGCAGTCCAGGAGGGGCTTGGGCTCCAGAAGCTGAGGAGTCCGAGGGGTCTCCCTGAGGGCTGTTTCCCTACCCTCCTGCTGAGGGGCGTTCTCTTGGGGGTGGGAGGAGTGTGCTTTCCAGCTCTGGGGTGGGATCTGAGTTTTCGCTCCTGCACAACTGTTTGCAGCCTGGGAGCTGGGCAGCCCTCCTTCCCATGTCGCGGAGCCTCTGCCCCAGGTGCTGGCAGCTCCGTGGCTCAGGGCCACGGGTGTCAGCGACCCTGGGCTAGGGCACGTAGGCAGTGCTTGTGAGTGGGATGGCTCCCCCCATTGCCTGCTCCTGAGCTTTCCCCCCGTGGGAAAGGCCCACAGCCCGACAGGGGTCCCTCAACCCGAGGGCTGTCGGATGTCCGTCCTGTCCCCTCATCGGGTTCTGTCGTGTAGGGTCTTGTCCGTTGGCCGGAGGACTAGAGCGTCGTGCGTCCCAGACTGTTTTCCGGATGCCCCGGGCCCCAGAGCTTAATCCGCAACGTGGAGCCTGTCTCCACTGGGAGCAGTCAAGGCGCCAGAAGTGGGTTCTCTGGGTCGAGGGGGAAGGTTAGCAGGAAAGAACATGGGGCCCTGGGGTGGCCCCACAGGGCTCCCCAGCCTGGGAGCCCACAGGCCCACGGGCCTCTCCTGGCAGGGCCAGCTCCCGTCCGACCAGTGTGAGAGGGTGGACTGGGCATCCTGACGGGAGGGGCGATGCGCGAGGAAGACTGTGGGTCGAAGGATGGGTCCCGGGAGCCGGCACCCGGCAGAGACTACCTTTGCCCTGCTGGGTGTGGTCTGGGCTTCCCAGGGCCTGGCTTGGCGAGGGCAGCAGCTCTCTGGGATGACGGTCACTGGGGCTCGGGGAGGAGGCCCACTGGGTCCTCCACTGCGGCCTCCCCCCACATCGGGATGGATTTTCAGTCCCCCCCCCGGGCCCTGCCTGGCCCTCTGCAGCTCCCGAAAGCCCAGGTTTGACCAAGCTGCTCCAGAAGCGGTTGCCCACCAGCGGTTGCAGCACCCAGCGCTACCTCGCCAAGGCAGTGCCCCGCATCCCCCAGGGTTGCCGCCTCATCTGGCGCCAGCCGAGGACCCTCCCTCTTGGCAGAGTAGCACCTTGTGCTGCTCAGGGGGGGCCAGCTGTCGTGTCCTGTGGGCCGGGGCTGGGTGGGGCAAGAGGAGAGCCTCTTGGGGTGCCCCCTACCTCTTTGGGGTCAGGCCACCCTCCTGTGTGTGCTGCGTGGCAGGGGTGAGGACCGTGGCTCTGGCCCACGGGTCCGGACGGGAAGACAGTGGCGGAGCTGGGGGTGGGGACTGCAGTCGGGGTGGCCCTGACCTCGGAGGAACAGGGCTGGGGGACTCCCCCAGCGCTATACAAGGGCTGGTGTGGGTGTGGTCAGCCGTTCTGGGGGGAGGGGCATCAGCTGTGCGTGTTTGTGTGTTTGTGTGTGGTCTCTGTGTCTGCGTGGTGGTGAAGGTCTGTGTGTCTGTCTGCCTGAGTGTGGAGTGAGGTTGGCTCTAGTGTTGGAGTCTGCCCAAGGCCTTAGGAGCCAGACAGAGGCTGGACCCTGCCGTGAGATGGGGTCCCACAGGGTGTGGAATAGGGGTCCTGCTCAGTGAAGGCCTCACCCTCAACACCTACCAAGGGAGGGGTCCCCAAGACTTCTCTGGAGTGGCCCCAGCTCTGTCCGAAGTGGGGGTGAGTCGTGAGTCCGGGGCATTCCTCTGCCTCCAGAACCCATCTCTGTCTGACCTGGCCCAGCTTGGCTACTGCTCACCCTTGTGGGGGCCTTGTCTGCAGCCCCCAGCTCCCCAGACAGAAAGGGGGAGTAGAGGGGCAAGCTTTCCCTGCAAGCGTGGGGCTGGCCCGAGGGCCGAGTGGACACTGCCCTCCCCGCCCTCCACCCACTTCCTCTCTCAGCCAGGACCAGAGAATGCTGGGCAGTCCCCCTCCGTGCTGGGTGGGGGGTTGGCTGGGCTCTGGGAGTGGCAGACCTCCCAGGCGCTGCCCGGGGCACAGACCTCACAGGCTCCCACCCACCCAGCCCTGGCTGCTGCAGGAGCAGGGAGGCTGGGACCAATTACCCAGTCCCTTGGGGCCGGACCCTCCTTCTCCTGGAGGGTGGGGGTGGGGGTCCCTGTTAGACACAGGTCCAGGTAGAAGGGACTCTCTTGTCTTCTGAGACCTTGGCTTTACAGCCAGGCTGCTCGCGTCAGATCCCACCCTGTGGTCGTTGAGACCAGGGCTCTGGGCCCGGCCCTCGTCCTGGTCCTCCTTGAGGCCGCTCCAGGGGCTGGGGCGGGGGTGGGGGGGTGGGGGAGGCAAGGCGCAGGACCAGCCTCAACCTTTGTGCAGGGCTCAGGGCTTCTGAGGAGGCTGCCCAATGGCCTAGTACCAAGTGGGCACGTGCATGTGCATGGGGGTCCCTCGCCCAGCGACAGGCCTGGTTCAGGTGGGCACCAGAGCTCATGCCTGAGGACAGCTGGCTTGCCCCGCCCCGTGCCTTCTTGCTCTCAGCCCTAGGATGCTGGGCCTGCTGTGCACAGAACCACGGGGGTTCTGAACTTTGGGCCTTGCCCCTGGGAGAAGGTGGGGGTGGGGGTGGGGGTGGGGGTGAGGAAGCAGGTCTGGGCGCTCAGGCTCATAGGCAGCAGCTCTCGAGAGGGTCAGCTTTGGCGTCTCAGTTGGCCGCAGGCATGTGGACCTGAGTCCACAGGCTGGGCTGGGTGTTGTGGGAACGAGGGTGTCAGCGTGCTCTGGGGGGTGTCGGACTGGCTGAGGGTCTCGAGCCTTTTGGATGAGCAGAGGGGGTGGACGTGATGGTGTCACTGTGGGCCCTTCAGGTGCTTGGTGAGGGTCTGCCCCTGAGTGCTGGGGGGGCTGGCAGGGCTGAGCAGGTGGGGGTGGGGGGCTTCTCTGGGTTGAGAGGCACAGGGCCTTGTGGGTGTCTGGAGGGCGACAGATGAGCCTTGGGTCCCACGTGGGAGGAGTGACTTCCGTAGACGGTCAAGGTGCCCAGGCTGGGGTGTTGCGCTGAGTTGGGGTGTTGGGCTGTGTGAGCCCTGGCGGGGGGGGGGGGGGGG
>NW_026057578.1:232133-307915 GCF_023721935.1 Panthera uncia | reverse complement strand
GGGGGGGGGGGGGCGTTGTGTGGCCATGTGTGTCCTGGGGGTTTCTGCGAGCTGTGTGGGCCCCACTCAGGCTCAGCAGGGGCTCCATGGGAACCGGGCTCTAGGTTTCCGTGGCAACAGCAGGGAGGAGCCAGGAAACGCCAGCTCAGGAAGGAAGGCCACAGCTGTGAGGAGGGAGCCGAGGGCCAGGCTGCCTGAGCAGGCGCCAGACACTCTGTCTGTCCGGTCGTCCGGCGGGCCAGGCCTGGAGCTTCTGTCCCACTCTGCCCCCAGTGCCCCCCAGTGAGGGCACAGGGCAGCTGCTGGCATGGCTGTCTTTATTCACATCAGCGTGGCCTGGGCCTGGTTCTGCCGGTGTCCTAGCCCTATAGGACTTGTGCCCTGCACCCCCCCGGCCCCCCAGGGGCTCTTGGAGAAGCAGAGGGGGGGCTGTCGGTGTGTCCCACGAGGGGAGGGGGGCTGTGGGTATCCTGGGCAGTGCCCACCCTGACCTCTCTGCCCTCGGATGGCTGGGCCTCTCTCCTGCCAGGGTCTGGTGACAGTCCTCAGCTGTTCTGGGAATGGTGGAGAGAAGGCGCAGAGCCCCCCGAGGGCCCTGCCGCTATACTTCTTTGCTGCTGCTGCCCTAGCTGTGCTGCCAAGTGGCTTTGACAAGTGGCCCTCACTCAAGGGCAAGAATCATTCATTCATGCATTCATTCGTTTGTTTCTATGTGCCTGCTACGAACCCAGCTCTGTTCTATGAGATGGGGGTCTGGCAGTGAACAAAACAGACCCAGGTCCTTGCCCAGGGTTGGGGGTGCGGTTTCCCGTTCCGATAGAGAGGGACAGACAATCAACAAATCCACAAGCAGGTTAGAATATGGGGTGCCAGGCTGTGATGTGCAAGAAGGGTGCTGGCAGATGTGGAAGAGGAAGGAGGGGCTGTGTCAGGGGGGCTTGCGACCTGTTGTTCCGTGAGGTCACTTTTGAGCCAACCCCAGAAGGAAACATGTGAAAGAGATGAGGGGATGCACAGAGAAGAGTGTTTTACACAGCATGAGCAGCACGTGCAAAGGCCCTGGGTCACAGAGGTGTGCTGGTATGTAGGATAAGTGGGGAGTGCAGAAGGGAGGGGACAGGTTGCTGTGTGGGGCCTGGGAGGGTCTCTCTCTTTTTTTTTTTTTTTCCTCTGAAGGAGAGTTGGTCACTTTAGGAGGGTTTTGAGCAGAGGAGGGGTGTGATGTGACTTAGTTTTCACAGCCTCAGCTCAGCTGCTGTGTGGAGATGTGCGGCTCAGGAAGGATGGACTTAGTATCAGGAGAGAAGGGGAGGAGGGCAGCTCCCGGAGCAGGCCTCGCTCCTCAGCCGAAAACTGCCTCCCTGAGGAGTTTCCTTGGTCCCCCTCCAGGAGGGCAGGATTGGTGTGCCTGGACCCCTGGGAGAAGCTACCTTGGGGACCCCCGGGTTTGGTGCCCTGGGAGTGAGACTGCCTCCTTTCGCCTATGGCCCGTGACCACCCCTGACACCCCCACCCCCCACCCCCCGCCTGGGGCCCCTGGGGATGGGGAGGGTGGAGTGGCCGCCAGGCTGGCTGGCAGGGCAGGGAGGCTGCGTTTCTGGGAATTGTGTGGGGGGAAGCACATTGTTAGAGCCTGGAGCAGGCCGCCAGGACTGCATGTGGCCTCTGGGGGATGCCTTCTGCCTCCCCCAAGTGCTGCCTCTGGGGGAGGGAGCTGGGCCTGGGCCAAGGTTATGGGCTGGAGTGGGGACTTTCCTATAGATGCTACCCTGGGTGGGCAGCTCTTCCCATTCTGCAGACTGGGAGACTGAGGTCCAGAGAGAGGGCTGCTGCAGCGGCAGAGCCGAGATATCTGCTGGTGCACGGGATGAGGCCTCTTGCTGGGCATGAGTCTCTGGTCACTGCCCTGCCTGACTTCAGAGGCCAGGATCTGAGGGAAGCCCTGATGGGGTTGGCTGGGGTCACGGCCCCGCAGTGACACCGTGGTGGCCGCCCTGGCGGCCTGGAGGGTCCGGTGGATGTAGAAACAGCTGGTCACCTAGGCCCGGGGAGAGCTGCCTAAGGGTAGTGGACAACGTGTGGGGGCTTCTGGGGCTGCAAGATGCCCCCACACCCTGTGGCCATGGGAAGCAAGAGGTGGGGCTCGATGTGAGTTCAGTGGCTTGGGCCTTCCCACTGAGGCCCCTGCCTCAGCCAGAAAGGAAGCACGGATGCGACCTGCTTGGGTCATGGCCGGCTTTGGGCGAGCAGGGGGCGGGGGACGCAAATAGAAAAATAAATGGCCTGAGCTTCCGATGTTTCCGGACTGAGGACGGGGGAGGGGCAGGCCTCTGGGCCAAAGGTGTGGTCCAGCCTATGTGTGGTGGACCCTGGGGGTGTCGCTGGGGTGTCCCCAGGTCCCTGTCGGGGCTGTGCCTCCCCCTGAGCCCCCAGGGTAGGGCCGGGCTCCACACAGAGGAGGGCTCCTGAGGGCCGGCCCGTGCAGCTCTCTTCTCTGGGGGCTGCCCCATGGCGCCATCTTGGGTACCCTCACTTCCAGGCGGCCTGCGGAAGGTCCAGGAGGGCCTTCTGGAGTAAGACAGGCAGGGAGGGTCTGGGAAGGAGTGCACGCTGCCTTCCGTCCCTTGGGGGTTCCTCTCTGCTTCTTGCTGGTTCCCCTTCACCTCTGACCTCCGATCGGGAGCTGCTGGACCTCCACCCACACGTCTACATTTTCACGGCTCATGGTCTCCTAACCCAGCCCAGCCCGGACTTGCCTTGACTCAGCTCTCAACTCTCTGCCCCCACACCCCCCTCCCCTGCTTCAGCCCATCTTAGCAGGAGATGCTGGGAGTCCTGGAGGGAGGGCCCCATCTGGTTCTAGATCTGTGGGTCAGGCCTTCGGCCTAAAGCAGCAGGAGACATCAGCCCTGAGCTGGCCCTCCCTGGGGGTGGGGGTGGGGCCTGCCTTTAGGGCTCCCTTGCTGGGTGGTGGCTGGTAAGTGTGGGTCTCTTACTGCCCACCCACTGCGGGTTATTGTTTTTTCCTTCCTTCATGAAACACATATTTACTGAGCAGCTATTAGGTGTCTTGGGCTGCAGATGCGGGTGGAATGAAGGCCTGGTTTTCCCAGCTGACAGTCCTTGGGAGCCAGCTCGTGGACAGTCCCAGGGGGTTTTGAGTGTCTGTGCACGTGCACCCTCAGGTATGGCCAGCGTGTGCACACGTGAGCAACTGTCTCCCCTGTTGCGTGTGGCTAGACGGGGGAAATGAAGTTCTTCGTTTGCAGAGGGGTCAGGGTAGGAGGCCTGGACCAGGAAGGGGACCAGGAAGGCCCCCGCCCTGGAGTCCCCTAGTAGGGGTACCCCCCTAGTAGGGGTACAGCGAGGTTTACATACCACTCCCCCCGGGAGAATCCCGTGGTTGTGACGCTACCCTCTTTGACCAGTTTTCTGAGGGTGCTGGATGGCCCCAGGGGCTCAGGCGGCTTGTTGGGGAGTAAGTTCCCAAGGTTGAAGAGGGTCCACGAGGGGTCTGCGGTGGGCTGTGAACATCCTAAGCAAGGTTCCAAAGGTCGTGAACTCATGAGGGGCCCCGTGACCAGGAACTTCTGAAGTGGAATACTGAGAATTTTGGGGTTGGTGGGTGCTGCCCTAGCGAGGGTGGGATCCACCTACAGCCCCCACAGGTGAGGGTCTCTCTCCACGACTAAGCACAGCCCCACTCTGGCCACTTCTCAGTTGTGGCCAGAATTGGCCTCCGAAGGGGTAGGGTGGTGGGTAGCTGGCTGGCCTGCTGGTCTGTGGCTCCCTCCCGCCACCTAGAGGCCGCTGCTCGTTCATCAAGGGCCACAGAGGCCTCCGGGCAGGATCACCCTACTTGGTCCCTGGGCACTCATGCATGCAGCATGGGGCCATACCCTGGACTGCACCATGGCTCAGGGCTCCTGTCACAGGGGAAGGGCTGTGGCCTCCAGGTCTCCAGCTTGGAAGCACCCTGCCTCCTCTGCCACCCAGCCCCACCTATTCTGTCCTCCTCCCCAACACCTGCCCCACCCTGGGCCACCCCACTGCAGCCTTGCAGCCCAGTCTTTTGCTGGAGACCACCTGGTTTCTCGTGGGGGAGAAAGGGTCCAAGGCAGGAGGCCCAGGATTCTCACCGTGGCTGCGTAGCGGAAGGGCCCTAGTTCTCAGCTGACAGCCTCTTCTCTGGCCCATGACCTTACTCTGGTGCCATGTCATGGGGCCCGAGCAGAAAGTCAAATTCATAGGGTTACAAAGGAAACCAGTTACAGCGCTACACAGCTACCAAAGGATTTCCTAAAACGTGTGATACAGAAAAACAAAAAACGTGTGACACAGAAACCTAAGCGCTTCTTCACCGCTGCAGATTCCGGCAGCAGTGACCACCCGGGGCACCGGCAGGGTGGCCGTGGAGGGAAGTGGCTCCCGTCTGTGCTGTGGCCAGTCCTGGCACTGCTGTGAGATGTGGGCCATCGCTTCATTCAAAACCAAAGGGACAATACGCTTCCACTAGAGGTCAACGGGAAGGACACGAAGATTCCTTCCCACCTGGTTTCTTCCTGATAGGGTGTTGGTCCCTGAGCCCCAGGTTGAGACTGCGTCCTGCTCTCCCTGCCACCCCACCAAGTCCGCCTCTTCAGCTCCCAGACCTGCCCCGTCTCCCCCTAACCCCCCACAGTCCCTGTCCTGTGACTGCCTCTGTTCTTCCCAGCAGCGCGGACCAAGTCATGGGGCTGGGCACAAACTCCAGACCACCAGCCACCTCCCAGTTACGGCTCTGTCTGCACCATCTGCACACTTGGAACACAGCCCCCCGGCCTCCTGAGCCCCTGCCCGCCTCTGGGTGCCCACTGTTCAGAGTCCACCCTGGTTGGCCACAGTTCTGTGCTTCTGCCCCTGTGGACAGAGGGCAAAGACCTCAGGGCCCCACCCTTGGGTTACAAGAAGCAAGGGTCTTCATTCTTCACCAGCTCCCTAGGTCACGCATTAGAGTCACTTTTTTTTAAGGTTTATTTATTTTTTGAGACAGAGACAGAGCACATGCAAACGAGCAGGGGAGAGGCAGAGAGAGAGGGAGAGACCGAATCCCAAGCAGGCTCCACACTCACCATGGAGCCAGACGCGGGGCTTGATCTGACAACAGAGGGACACCATGACCTGAGCTGAAATCAAGAGTCAGAAGGTTAACCGACTGAGTCACCCAGGCACCTGGTCTCACAATTACCTGGTCTGAAATTTAGCGAATGTGGGGCCCACAACACTATAGACGTCAGTTCTCTGGCTTCTACCCTCGCCCTAGAACTGTGCCCTGTCCGGCAAACCACTCAGCATCTGCATCACTGAGGAAGGGGCAGACATCTGGAGGGGATGCGAGCTCTGCCCCTCCCCAGCCCTCTCACTGCCAGCGCCATCCCTCCGACTTGAGTACCGTGTGGCCACTCCCAGGGACCTCCAGCAGCAAAGGTGACCACTGAACTGCTCACGCTGTGTCCCCTGATCTGTTGTTCTCAACGCATGATTTGTACCAACTCACATCGTCCTGAGAGCAGCCCTCTGAGGCAGACAATGTTACCATCTTCGTTTCACAGATGGGAAGACCGAGGCGCACAGCGGTTAACGACTGGTCTCAAGGGCAGAGCCCGGGATTCACAGCCGGTAGCTGACTCCTGAGGCAGGAGCCTTGCCCAAGCGGCCTCTCCCAAGTCCCCCGGCACCTTCTGAACCGCAGCCCCGGCTTCTTCCAAACCCTGCATCCGGCTACTGCTCCCTCCCACCTCCGGGCGCCCCGCACCAGGGCTCAGGGGCCAGAATCCAGGCCAGAGAGCGCAGGGGGTCCGCGCAGGCTTGGGGGTGGGGTGGGGTCGGGGGGGGGGGGTCTCCCGCCGGGTCCGGCTGTCCCCGGACGGCCGAAGGTGGAAGAGGAGCGTTCGAAGCGGATGGAGATAGGGGACGGACCCCAAGGTGCCTTTGTGGGTCCCACGTATCTGGACCCCGGGCAGCTCCCGGGCGGAGGGCCGGGGTGGGACTTCCTCGGGGTCGCGCAGGGGCCGGGACTCACGTTCTGGCCTCGCGCTACCGCAGCGCCCTCCGCCGGCTAACCGCCTCGCGCGGGGGCTCGTGGGATTGTGAGTCCTCCGGGCCCGTCGTCCTTCGGCGACGGCCCGCGTCAGGACTACACTCCCCAGGAAGCCATGCCGAGCCGCATGGTTTCTGGGAGTTGTGGTTCAGCGCGTGGGGAGCGCGCGCGAGGCGGGCGGCCGCGAGAACTACATGTCCCAGGATGCAGCGCGGCGGCCGCGGGGGCCGGGGGTTTGAACGGAGGGTCTCCCGCCCGCGGCTGGGCTGCGTCGGCTGCGACGGGTGCGGGAGGCGACGACGGCCGGGGCAGGGGGTCTAGGCCCGGAGGCTGAGGCTGGCGCGGCGGGCGCTGGGGGCCCTGCCCCCGTGTCGATGATGGGCAAAGAAGAGGAGATTGCGCGGATCGCCCGGAGGCTGGACAAGATGGTGACCAAGAAGAGTGCGGTGAGGGGCGCGGGCCGCCAGGACCCCGGGACCCCCGCCCCGCCGACCCCTGCCGAGCCTGCCGAGCCCCCTTCAGGGTCGGGGAGACCACCCGAGGGGCAGGACGAGACCCCGCCCCAGCAGAGACTCCCGGGACGCGGGGAGACCCCCGTCGGTGGCCGAGACCCCTGCCCTGGGCCAGCCCTGCCCTTCACTCCCGCACCCACGGCAGAGGCCGCAGTCGGGCCTGGACCTTGTCCCTGGAGCCGCCCTCTCTGGACTCAGACCCCAGCTACCAGGCTGAGATCCCGCAGACCTGAGACCCGTCTCCTTACTTGCCCCCTAACTCCGGACTCCCCCACCCCACCCCTACCAGGGCCGGCCAGCGGAAGCATTCCTCGGTCCCGCCCCTCAGGCCTTGCGGAGTCCCCAGCCCGTTCAGACCTTTCTTATTGGCTGCCCCCCCCCCCCCCCCCCCCCCCCCCTTGCCTTCCTCCTTCTCAGCCTGGGCATCCTCACAGTTTCCCTCTCGCTCTCAGGACTCTCCGCAGACAGCTTCCCCCCCCCCCCCCCCCATTCCGACTCAGAGCCCTCTGCCCCACCCTAGGTCTCCCACATCCTTTCTCAGTGTGCAAGAGTTTGGAGTGTGAGATTGGACCCCCTTTTCTCCTGGAGCTACAGCGCTTAACTCTGTTGGGCCTGGGGTTGTGGCCCTCATACCCCTTCACAAGCGGGCCAGAGGCCTTTCCTGGTGGAGAGGCCCCCCCTTTCCTCTGTATCTGTCCCTGCCCTACAAGAACCAGATTTCCCTAATAAATTCTTTCCCTTCCTTAGCCAGGACTCAGCCAGCAGCAACTGGGGAGTGGGTAGATATGTAGAGACCCCTGCTTAAGACCCTTGGGAGGTCTGGTGAGCCTGGCCTGGGAGTGCTTTGGTGCTAGAGCCCCCCGCCCCCGCCAGCTGTGCTCACTATGCTGCCCGGCCTCTGTTGTCCTGTGGTCAGTGAGCCTTTGTAGGAGGCTGTGTCATGATCCCTAAGAGGAAGCAGGTAGATGGGGTTCCAATTGCAGCTCGTCTTCAGCTTTGAGATTTTGGCAACCTGTGTACCCTCACATGGAAGCATCCTTCGTGGGTGGCACCTGCCTTTAGGATGTTGGGAGGGGTCCTGGCTGGCTTCCCGAGAGGCTGAATAAACACAACCTGCCCTCCCCTGCAGACTAAGAATAGGGAGGTGGTGGAGGAGGCTCAGTCACGGGCCTGAGATGCCTGCACAGCCGCCCCAGGGCTGTCCGCCTGCACTGGTGCTTCGGGTGGTTTTTGGGATTAAGCAGGCTCGTCCTGGGTCCCCGGTGACCAGGTTCTGGACAGGGGTCTACACTGGGGCCAGAGGGGTGGCTGGCTCCCACTCATTCATTCATCCAGCAAGCAGCACCCCCTCCACACACATTGTCTTCATACCCCTGGGAGGCCGTGGGCAGCACAGAGCAAGGGTGTGGGAACAATCTTTAGCTGTTTCCAGAGATGACCAGAGAAAGAAGCTGCTTCCTCTCTTGAAGGAGACAGCACCCCCCAGGTGGGGACAGAGATGGGTTATAGAACCCATGGAGGGCTGGTTGGGGCCAGGTAGAGCTGGGAGGAGGGTGTATGCAGGTCGAAAGCACGGCCACAGCGTGAATAGAAGCTCCAGGGGAGATTGAAGAGGGGGTGTCGACCACCCTCTAGACTGGGAAGGCAGTCTAAGGGGTTTGGGGGTGCTGTGGCATGGGCAGTGAGAGCCAGCGGCGGTTCTAGTCCCTGTGAGGCTTCTTGGGGATTTGGGAGCCATGATGGGAATTGTGTTTATGCCTCTGGTCTGGAGCCCACAAGAAACTGACCTTACACAGCCCAAGGCTCTGTCTCAGGGAAAATGATCAGTGAGCAGCACTGTGTCCTCGGCTCTGACAACCATCTTCCTTCCCTGAGGAGATCACCTCAGGGCTGGACTCTGCACAGGCCGAGGGGCAGAGCCCGCTGGGGGTGACAGGGAGGGGGCTGCAGAACAGAGGTGCCACCCAGATTGTGGGCGGGTGGGGGGGCCGGGGGGCGGCTGGGAGTGGGGCCAGCCCTTCCCACGGCCTGTGCTGCAGGACATGGGGCGCTCTCAATCTTGGGTGGCTGGTCAGGTTACTTCTGTCCCCTTCATGTCAAGGGAGAGACCCATACATTAAAACACAGCGGTGTGTTAAAAAGTGAAGCATCTGTGGAAGAGAGCAAAGCAGGGGAGGAGGATGGGGGTGTTGCATGGGTTGTGATTTCAATGTTTAGTAGAAGAGGTCTTGCCAAGAAGGTGTCATCTGAACAAACTTTTGAAGGCGGGAGAGTACAAACCTGTAGCTATTTGGGAGGTATTTCTATGGCAGCGGGGGCAGCAGGTGCAAAGGCCCTGGGGCAAGCAACTTGGCACACTTGAACATTAAGCTGAGCCTCGAGTGGAGAGAATGGCCCATTTGGGCATGGCATTGGCATGGGAGAGAGCTTTGAAGAAACAAAGCTGTGGGGTGGGAGGGGGCAAGGTGGGAAAGGTGGCTGGCCTGAGGGTTCAGGCAAGACCTGGAGGGATTGATGAAGGGCGAGGCCACAGGACTTGAACCTGGATATGGTGTAGGTGTGGGAGTAGAGCGTTTGGCCTCAGCAGGGGACACTGACCTTGCTTGGGTCGCCCCCTCTGAGCGGGTAGGGGGGCCACCTCAGGGTATGCTGCCAATCCACCTGTCCTGAGACCGGACAGGACAGTGAGTACCCCGGGGGCCCCACACCTGCACCTAGGTGTGGCACTGCTGCCAGAGAGGGGCTGAGGTCCTTGACGGTGTTTCCCGTAGCCATGGTTTGGTCAGTGACCCAAAATGCTGGGATTGAGTGTACAAAGACGCTTTCCTTCTCGTCCTGACCCTCCCTGGGCACCTGACCACAGGTGGATCTCCAGTTGTCACTGTTTGTGCCCCCCTACCCTTGTGTGTAGGAGGAGGTGGGATCATCCCACCAAGACCTTGAAGTCATTTATGAAGGTCCCCCTTCTCCTTCCAGGAGGGAGCCATGGACCTGCTGCGGGAGCTGAAGGCCATGCCCGTCACGCTGCACCTGCTGCAGGTAGGGCCCTGCGTGCCTCCTGCCCGGGACAGCTCCTGGGCACCTGGCAGGGCTTCCTGGCCCATGCCCTGGGCCTTGGTTGGCACAGGTGTCTGTCCCAGAAGAGACCGTCCCTGCCTTTGTTGCTGAGGAAGACAAAGGGGAATCCAAAGATAACCCACCCCGTTCCTTGCCGAGGTTCCTGGGTTCCACATGGGACAGTAACCCTCGGAAAGGCCGTCCACCTCACAAGCTGGTCCCCACCCCCTGCCCTGTGGGAGCCTAGGAGGGTCTGCGAGAAGGGTCTGACTGCTGCCCCTCAGCTCAGGCTGCTTGCCTTGCAGTCTACGCGCGTCGGCATGTCCGTCAACGCCCTGCGGAAGCAGAGTTCTGATGAGGGGGTCATCGCGCTGGCCAAGTCGCTCATCAAGTCCTGGAAGAAGCTCCTGGGTGCGGGTCCAGCAGCAGGCTGAGAGCTGGGGCAAGGGGAACCCTGAGAAGCGCTGGTCAGCACTGTGTAGGGTGCTGGCAGTGCTGTCCCTGAGCCAGGGCCACCTGGGAGCGGGGGTGTGACAGAACAGGTCCAGGAAGGCTTGGGGCTGGGGGGAGAGGCGTTCCATGTAGAGCAAGGAGAAAAGAAAGTTCAAGATAGGAGCAGGACTGCATTGAGGGTGGCTGAGGGGCCCTGCAGGGACCTGGCACAGGCAGGTGGTCACACTGAGAGGTGTCAGGGCAGCTAGAGGGCAAGGAGCTGGAGGAGATGTGGGGGGAGAGGAAGAGGGGAGAAGGTTTGGGGGGCAAGGGGAGAGGAGAGGGGGCACAGCCACTCAGCACAGGGTGACTGGGGGTTGCAGAGATGCCGACTTTGGGACCCTGAGGCCCCCCTCCTCCACTCCCCACCTTCCCAGCCTCTCCTGGGCTCTATCCAAACCCTTGCGAAATGGGTCTCTTCTACTCCCGCGTGGCCATTAGCCCACGTGTTGGACAAGTGTGTTTCTCCTGGTGGTGTGGGGGCTGCTCCTTATCCCGTGGGCCGGTCCCCAGCACAGGCTAGGGTTTCAGGAACCTTGTGGGGTCGTGCTCAGTGGATGGCAGTTCTCTGTGACCCCCAAGGCCCAGTTGAGGAATGACCATGCCTCATCATGCTTCATCTGTGGGGGCTGTCACTTGGGGGGCTCCATACTCAAGGGTCACTTTGGGCAGATGGCAGTCCTCCCTGCCTGGATGGGCAGTGGGGTAGACCCCAGAGAAACCTTACAGGTGGCCTGTTTGAGGAGGGGGGTAGGAAAGAGGGGGTGGGGGCTGTCTTGGGACCTTCTGAGCGGGGAGGACAGAGGGCCCCAGTTGTGGAAGGCTCAGCAGCTAGGGGCCCCGGTGGGGTTCGGGTTGGTGGCCTAGGGCTGGTGGTCTGGCTAAGGCTATGTCTTGGTGGTGATCCGCTCCCTTCCCTGGCCTGGGCCTCCCCTCTGGCTCTGCCTCTCCCTAGCCAGCCTCCCCCTTTCCTGGCACCCGCAGATGCTTCAGACGCCAAAGCCAGGGAGCAGAGGAGGGGTGGACCTCTGCCCGCATCGTCCTCGAAGGAGGCCCCTGAGGCCCAGGATCCCAGGTAGCGTGCATCTGGAAGGCAGGTGCACACCCTCCTGCCCTCTGGGTGCCCCGTGCTCGGCAGATGAAGGTGCTGGTTTCCCTGTGCCCTGGGTCTGCTGAGGTCATACGAAGGCATCAGCCCTTTCGGTTCCTTGGAAGGGACTTTCCCCAGGGAACCCGGCCTGGTCGGCCTCTTGCTGCACACTTCTCTTCCAAAGCTCCTCTGGACGCTGTCTTTCTAGCCCCAAGCGTCTGAGAGGTGAGGCTGTGTCCACCTGGCTGCACGGAGCTGCTACGTGTCCTGAACAGGCCTGTGGGGGGGGGGGGGGCTGTGCCACCCCTCCGCCCCAGCTGCACATCCACGTCCTGGGTCTGGTTCTCACTGGCCCACTCTGGCCAATCCCCCTCAGCCTGGTGTCACTTTGCTTCTGGACTCTTTTTCCCTTGGGTGCCCCAGCCTGCAGCATGATGCGAGTTCTGGGGGCACTGAGGTCTCGCTGCTGCCACCCCAGAGAGGGCAGTCATGGAGACTGGGGGTCCTCTGGGGGTGGGCTGTGGCCAATAGGCTGCTTTGCGTTTGACCCCACTGGGCAGAAGGGGCCGGGGGCCAGGAAGGGCTGAGCTCTGGATTTATAGCGTGGTTGCAGGACCGTGGGTTCGTCTGCTCCCCCCTGCACGTGTTGTTTTTCCTCCAGGAGGCCCCTGCTCCCACTGACTTAACCTGGGGGCCACAGGGTCACAAGATGCAGGGCTGTGAGGAGAGAGGGCTTGGTGGATGCAACCTGGTCGTCAGGTAGCTTGTAGGGAGTGCCCAGCGGCTCGAGGGGCATCTGCGCTGGGCACGGCCATCCGTGGTCTCGGGCAGCCACCAACACCATCTGCCTCTCCCTGAAATGGCAGCTGGTCTTGAGCAGCGTGGCCCTGCATCCGGCCTCCTGGAGGGTGGAGACCGTTACAGGTGATGCGGTCCCAATCGTGCCCTCGTCGGAGGAGTACACCCCACCCAGTTGGCTTTACCGCCTCTGACCAACTAGGCAGAGGGCATGGGGGCATGGGGGGCTGGACTGCAGGCGGGCAGGACCATGGGCTGCTGTCAAGGTAGAGCGACCAGGATGGGGGGGATTGTGGCTGTATTGCTGGCTTTCCTGGTGGGGCCGGTGTGTCATGGGGGTATACGTGGCCCGAGCGGGCCTGTCTTTCTCCAGCCGCAAGAGGCCAGAACTGCCCAGGATGCCATCGGCCCCGAGGATCACCACGTTTCCCCCGGTGCCGGTCACCTGTGATGCCGTGCGCAACAAGTGCCGTGAGCTGTTGACCGCCGCCCTGCAGACAGACCGTGAGTGCCCTGGCGGGCGCTGCACAGCCTGCCTGGGGGTCCTGACTCCTAATACGCACCCAGACTTCCGGGGTGGCCCGGACTCTGCCTGCCCACAGCGGCCTGAGTTTAGAGGGTCCTGGGGGACAGCCCTCTCCCCTAGCCGTTGCAGCTGACCCCGGGTGTGGGGAGCAGGGGGTCTCTGGGGTCACCAGAGCACCCGGATCCTGGGCGTCAGGTGCGGGGCAGGCTGGAGGTGGTGGAGCCAGAGGGGCGGCTAGTCAGAGCTGCTTCTTGCAGATGATCACACGGCCGTCGGTGCAGACTGCGAGGGCCTGTCGGCCCAGATTGAGGAATATATCCTTTGCGCAGGGGTTTGGGATCTGGGGCTTTCTGGTCGAGCTGTGAGGCCAGCCGGGCCCCGCTTCCCCTGGGGGCCACCACCCCAGTGCCCTCACCGGGTGGTCGGTCAGTTGGGTGGGCTCACCCGTCTTGACCAGGAGGGCCCTCCCCAGACCTGCTGAGGGATGGATTCTGCCTGCTGGTGGGGCGGGGGTCACTGGGGCTTTGAACCTGCAGCTGGGCCTTAGCCACGGCGGTGGGGGGGGGGGGGGTCTGGTGGCGGCCCCGCCCGGCAGCCCTTCCCCTCGGTGCCCGGTGTGGGTGGGTACTGAGTTGCTGGGCTCCCCTTCCCCTCCCAGCCCCTACCCCGACAGGGCCCCCACGAGGAGGCCCTCACTGGCCTCCTTCGGCTGGCCCGAGGGGGTGGGTGGAAGGCAGAAGCACTGGCCTCTGGATAGGTCCTTAAACACCTGCACGTATCTTCCGGGACGTGGGGAACACGGACATGAAGTATAAAAACCGTGTGCGGAGCCGCATCTCCAACCTCAAGGACGCTAAGAACCCCGACCTGCGGCGGAACGTGTTATGCGGTGCCATAACACCCCAGCAGATCGCTGTGATGACGTCAGAGGTGAGTCCTGCGGGAGGGATGCGGGGGCCACCCCTGTGAGCAGTGGGTAAGTACACGGCTTCTTGCCCAGGAGATGGCCAGCGACGAGCTGAAGGAGATTCGGAAGGCGATGACCAAGGAGGCCATCCGAGAGCACCAGATGGCCCGCACGGGGGGCACGCAGACAGACCTCTTCACCTGTGGGAAGTGCAAGAAGAAGAGCTGTACTTACACGCAGGTGAGCTGCCGCTAGCCGTCCTCCCGGGGTCCCAGGGACCTGAGGGCAGCAAGAGGGGTGCCCGCACCTGCCCCCAGTTCTGTGGGGCGGGGACTGCACTTGGGTCCGGACACATGCGCTGTGAATGTGTACTGACTGGGCCGGGGAGAGGGATGGCCACCTTTGGGACCTCCTCCTTGCCAGCAACCCTGGTCCCCAGTAAGCAGCGTCTCAGGTGGTGGTTCGCTCTGGGCACTAACGTTGGGGGGCGCTGGCCTCATCCAGCACGGAGGGGCCGCGAGGAACGTTGCACTGGCAAGGGAGTGGGTGGGGTAGGCTGCCTGGCGGTGGCCACAGGACTGTGCTCAGGCCCGTGGAGGTGGACACTGATGTGGACCTCGGGACATGTCAGGGGTCCCTGGTAACGGGAGAAGGGTTGGGGTGGCCGGAGGGTTGGAGTTACTGGCGCAGCCTCAGCACAGGTCACCCACAGGGGCCTGGGTGCTGCCATACCGCCCCTACCCGAGGGCATGGGTAGCCTCCCCAAGTTGTCACTTGATGGAAGACTTGCTGCTTGGGGCCTCTTGCTGAGTGACTGATCCCTGGGCCTGGGGTGGGGGGGCTCTCACAGGTGCAGACCCGCAGCTCTGATGAGCCCATGACCACCTTTGTCGTCTGTAATGAGTGTGGAAACCGCTGGAAGGTAGGTGGGTGAGCCTTCTCTGGACGCGGGTGTCTCCAGCCTGTGTGGGATCTGTGTGATGTGAAATGGGGGACAGCTATGCCCAGCCAGCCTCCCGGGACTTGAGACAAGGTGGGTGGAGATCCCAGCCCTGACTCTCGCCCTGCGGGGGTCACGGAGGCTGCGTGGTTGACGCCTCTCCCGTCTGCTGCAGTTCTGCTGAGCCCTCGTTGACATGTCTGAAGCCTTGGGCCGTGCCCAGCGTTGGCCATGGCCTTCCCCGCGTCCTCTGTCGACAGACATAGCTTCTGGAGACCTGCCCTGTGCCTACCTGGACTTCCTCAGAGGGCTGTGCACCCTGCCCCCCACCCTGCCTGCAGTACACCTTTCTTCCTCTTTCCCCCAAATTATTAAATGTTCCTTTTTGCCATGGTGTTGTTCCTGGCCCTTGCTTCTGGTGGGCCACGCACGGTCTTGGGCTGTGACCTGGGCCGCCCTTGCCCCCCCCACCACTGGGGACGGCCCTCCTCCCTGGGATCAGGTGACACTTAGGTTTGGCCCTAGTGGAACAGAGGTGGAGGGAAGAGCCCGCTGGCCTTCGGAGGGGCCTGGTGATCCCAGGAGGGACCCAGATTCCTGCCTGTGTGTGCCCATGGAGGAGGGACAGGTGCAGGGGCGCACAGCATAAGCATGTGCAGGTGGGAGGGGGCCTTAGGACACAGAGGATCCAGGGTCCCATGAGCCTCCCCAGCCACTGTAGCTCAGGGCCCAGGGCTCGTGGGCAGGAGGCTAAGTCTGGGTCTCCAAGCCGTCCATGATCGTCTGCTCCAATCCGATGGAGTGGATTGGGTGGACTCTGGGCCGGAGTCTCAGTTTCCTGGATCTGCTGCAGGTTTGAAATGTTCTGCCTCCCAGAAATGTAGGGAACAGGTTGGCAAGCACATGCCTTGCCCAACCCTAGCTTTGGCGAGACGCTGTGGGGGTCGCCCTTGCCAGGGGGCATGGCACCGTCCCAAGGGCAAGGCTGAGCACAGCTGCCCACCGGGGCCAGGTGTCCTTGGAGCCCGCTGCTCCCTGCTCTGGGTTTGGGGCAATTCATTCTCTAATCTCCCACCCCCAAATGTGGAAAGAAAGGAGAGACTTTTGCTTTAAAAATATCTTCAATAAAAGATCCTATTTTGGATGGAGAAGGAATGGAGATAAATATGAAAACATCTTTTTCATTTTTTTGATAAAATACAGTAAGGACATGTTTCCAGGTTTAAAATTAATGGAAATATAAAAAAGAAACTGGCTCCTGTTGCCTTGAGCCTAGTTCTGAGGTTCTGGGTCTGATCCGGGCGCAGACAGCTTGAATTAGAGGGTCTGTCTCCTCCTGTCACAACTAGACACACAGAGGCTCTACTGCCCACCAAAGGCATTTCTCAAGGTCCCTGGCTGCTTGGGGAGGAGGCCTAAGTGAGGCCGGTGGGTCCACCAGACCCCGTGGGAGGTCTCCCTCTCCCCACGCAGGAGCCCCGTGGGGAGCTTTTTGGGGAGAGACTGCCTGCTGTCAAGAGGCCCTCTCGCCTCCCCTCAGCAGGACCTCCGGGTCCCAGGTCCCCGGGGTAGAGAGGGGCTCCTGTCTGGGACTGCCCTCAGGGGTGCTGGGCCCCGCTGGTGTGCCGGACATCCGCGGACGCACACTGGTGCCGGTAACCGAGTCTGTGCCCACCAGAGGGGTCCCACGTCTGTGCCGCTGTGGTGGGCAGCCTAGGCCTCGTTGGAGGACTGGGAGCTTCCCTGGAACAGCAGGGCACGGTAGGTGGGGGAGCTGAGGAAGCGCGGGTAGGAGTCCCGGTGCATGAGGGTGTAGATCTGCAGCTGCGCATCGTCGAATGTGTGCGCCGAAGGCTCCTGCATCTTCTTGTTAATGCCTTCCCGCACTCGGGAGTCCAGGCTCACCTGTGGGACAGGATGCCACCGTCAGGGGCTCAGGAGGCGCCCCCCCACCCCCGCCCCCGCCCCCAGCCCTGGTCCACAAGGCGGTGCACCTCCTTGGGGGACAGGATGGACACGTAGTCCTCATAGATGAGCCTGGCTTTCTCATCCACCACGTGCTGGTTGGCCTCGGCCTTGAGCTCCTCGCAGGCCAGCCAGAAGAGCATGTTCTCCTCGCTGTACTCGGTGCGCAGGAACTCCCGGAACACGCTTCGGCCCGCCGGGCTGTGCATCAGCTTGTCGAACGACTGCGCCCAGCTCCGCACCTCCTCCGGGCTTGGCGTGGCGCTGTGGGCATTCCCCGCCAGGCCAGGTCAGGCGCGCGCCCCCGCCCCCCGGACACGCGCGCGCGCACGGCTGGCCACACCTACCACGCCTCGCAGCTGGGGAGGGGCTGCAGCTTGTTCTCCCGGGAGGCCCGCCACGCTCGCCGCCGCTCTTCGTTCCTAACCGCAGAGGGAAAGGTGGCGCTGGCCTCCTTGGCACACGTGGTCTTGGCGCGCGCGCGCGCACACACACACACAGATGTGTTCCACAGGCATGTGTGGCCTGGGGGCTCTCGGCCGGGTGTCAGCCCCCTGCAGGTAGGCAGCCCTGGCGTCTGCTCCCTTCACACCCTCCAGGGAAGGAGTGTCTGCACGGGCTGCCCTTCGCCCCTCCCTCCGGTCTCTCCCCTGGGGCCAAGGCAGTTTCACCGGTGCTGGGGAGACCTTTACCGTCTTGTAGCCTTTGGGACTTCACAGATTCCTGGTGTGCCCCTCCCTTCCTGGCCCGACCTCAGCCCCGACTCCTTTCTCCCAGAGGCCCCAGCTGATGCAGTAGGAAAGCCCCAGCCTGCAAGTGTGACTGCAGATTCTCCCCAGGGAGCCTTCTTCCCTCCCTTGGCTCCTCACTGCGTCAGTGCTGGCTCCCATATCCATGCCTCCAGCCAGATCTCTGTAGGGCCAGTGAAATGTCTAACGGACATCTCAAACCCAAACATCCAGACAGACCTGCCCTCTTCCCTTCCCCTGCCTGCTAGACCCCAAACTCTCCCTTGACCCCCGAAGCCCAATTCTCGGTGCGTCCTAATTCTTCATGGCCTCCCACCTCTGCCCTCAGGCTGCCCCTCTCCTCCCGCCTCGGGCCGGAATTGCTCACTGGTCAGCAGATCCCCCTTTGGGTCCACGGCGCTGGCCACTCAACAGCCACAGGCTGGAAGCCTGAATAGGACCAGGCCTCTGCAAGGCGTGAAAACTCCCAAGAGCTTCTCCACACTAGAGAAGCCCGTTAGCACGGGGAGGCCCCACAGCTGCCCTCTGGCATGGCCGCTCTGGAAGCCTGTCCCTGTCATCCCTGGGCCGAGTCTCTGCCCAGTGTCCCCCCGCCTAACAGTCTGTAGGACCTGCTTCTGTCTTGTTCTTCTGTAAGTGCCCAGGGCCAGCTTAGGCTGGATCACAGCGGCCTCATATAAGCATGTGCTGAGTAAGCGGACAAATGAGTGCGCACACATGTGGGTCGGCCAGGTGCCTGCACATGGACACACCCTCAGGCACACACCAGGCACGAAAGTCACACGTACAGAGGGGTCGGGGCAGCGGCGACGGGTCACCAGGGCCCAACAACCCCTGTAGAGAGCTATGGGCAGCAGAGGCGTCCTGCCTTCAGGTGACCCCTCAGAACCCATCCGAGGGGCCAGCGGCAGGACCCCGGGCCTTATGTCTGCTCAGCCCACCTTCCTTGCTCAGTCCCCTCCTGTATTACCCCCCCCCCCCCCCCCACCCCCATCCCCACGTACCAGGAACAGCCGCAACAGCAACACCAGCACAAGCAGCAGGGGTTGCGGCTGGGGGCAGCCGGGGGGGCCGCGTCATGACTGGACATCGAGGGGGGCTGGTCTGCCTCCTCTGGCCCTATGTGCTGGTGAGATGGGGGCTTCCTCAGCTCCAGGCCAGAACCCAGGGCCCCGCACACACCTCTTCCCTGACTCCCCTCGGTGGTCGCCCTCCCGGCCTCCCAGGTGTTCAAGGGTCTCTCCCGCCCCCGATCCCACAAAGGGGGGCAGAGACAGGGGTGTAGGTGGTGCACCTGCTTCTCAGTCTCATGCGGGGTGGGCATGGGTGGGTGGTGGAGGCCGCCCCGGCTCCGTGGTGCTGGCTCCGGGACCCTCACCACAGCCTGAGAGTCTGAGAAGAGAGGTGGAGGTTCTCCCTGAGAACCTGAGACCACAGTCTCCACTGTCCCCTAGAAGGGGTCCTGAGAGTCTCTCCCTCCTTCCAGGAGCCCTGGGGGGAGCAGCCGCCCGCTTTAGACCACTCTGTTCAGGCTCCTACCTCTGCCCCCAGCCTACACCAGGGCTGTGAGCAGGGGCAGGGGCAGTGAGGGGGGGCCCCAGACGAGATCTCCACAGAAGGTTCCGGGACACCCCCATTTGCTCTGTCCCTGGGAAGCCGGAAGTCTGGGTTCCTCTTTCTTGGTTTCCGGCTCCTGGCCCCTCCCAAGGGGCTGGGGGCCCCCAAGAGTCTGGGGCTGTCAGGTTAACGCGTAAGGGTAGCGGTCAGACATTCAGACCCCCTTCCTCAGCTCCCTCCGTTCTGGGTTTTCTGCAGGAGGATTGCTCCCCACTAGGAGTCCAGATTTGCCAGGTGGCCCCGGGGGGGTTCCAACATGTCTGCAGCTGACTAGGCCTCCAGCGTGAAGGATCTGACTGGGGCAGGATTTTCTGAGGGTGTGGGAATGCAGCGGGGCAAGGGTGAGGAGGGCCTGGGGGCCTGTGGCTTCTTGGTCCTGGGCGCTGCCCCGGGCACCCCAACCCTAGCTGGCACCTTACCACACCCAGGGTCTCCCGGCCTCCCTTCCCCCTCCCCTGCCAGGCTGCCGAAGGCAACCGGGCCTGGTGTGCCGGTGGGGGAGGGGAGCGGGGGGGGACAGCAATGGGCTGGGCTGTCAGAGATGCGGGGTCCCTGGAGGGGGTGAGGGCCAGCCTCCATCTCGGCGTCCACACCCGTGTTTCATGGGGAGGGCGCGCAGGGGGCACTGGGCACCAAAGCCTCAAGTCAGGGTTAGGAGTCTGATCCCCCCACCCCCACCCCCACCCCAGGGGAGGCCAACCATAGATCCCAGCATCCATGCCAGGGTGGCCCATCAGTGCCCTTGGGGAGCAGTCTTAGATGCCTTTCCACCACTGCATTTGCCTGTGTCCTTCTTGGCCTAGGTGAGGACCCCCAGGGCCTGGGGTGCTCCCCTGCACAGCTGACAAGGGCCCCCCTGAGCCGTCCAGTCCCACCCCCACACCCCCATCTTGGTGGCCAGGAGCCTCATGACTTGCTTTCACTTTATTTTCTCTTTTAACTACCATCCTCCCTGCTGCCCCCCTCCCTCAGCTTGTGGTCTTTTTTCCCTTGTTTGGCCCATCTTGGGGTCTCCCAGGGTAGGGGGAGGCGGACGCTCTAGGGTAGGCATCACAGCAGAATCAGGTCAGGCAGCTCTGGGAACAGAGACGCTAGGACTGCATGTGAGCGGCGATCTGAGGCGGCAGTGCCCGAGGTAGGCACTGCTTAGGGCCCCCTTTCCTCCCGGGTGCGGGGATGCCGAGGCCCTGCCCTGCCCCAGAACTAGGGTAAAGTCTAGGGTCCCACAGACTCCCAGTGAGCAGATGGGGAAGCAGCAGCCTCACAGCTTGCCTTTCCCTCAGGGGTCAAGCTTCTAGGGAAGGGAAGGGAAGAAGGGAAGGGAAGGGAAGGGGTGTGGCAACTTCTGAGGTCTGGTAGCCAGGCAGAAAACTGCTCTTCCTCCTCTGCGCCCCCACCCACCGTGAGTGGGGGCAGGGCTCTGTCCCCACTCCACTCCCTAGCACCCGAAGGCTTGGCTCTGAATTGGAGGAGGGGCCCTGTCCGAGGGTGCAGGCCCACGTGCTAGGGGCTCTGAGGCTGGAGGCTGACTTTGGGGTCAATGTCTTCTCTCCTAGCTGCAGGCCTGGGCCTGGCTCCCTGCACCTTCCTGAGGCTAACTGGGGCCACCTGTTTCCCCCCCCCCCCCCCCCCCCCCCCCCCCCCCCCCGAGGTCACATAAGGCCTGAACTAGGGTCCCTGCCCCTCCCTCATCCTGGCATTTTGCTGGCATTTCCCAGCCCCTTAGGCTCTGGCCCCCAAGTCTGGGATGGGAGGGGCTGGACAGGCAGCAAGCCTGGCCTCTGGGGACAGAGAGGCTCCCTTGGGAGCGGCTGCTACTCTGCTCCACAGAAGGAAAAAGAACGTCCCCGAGCCCGCCCAGTCCAAAAAAAGAATAAGAAAATGTGACAATCCCAGAAAAAAATGCCATAACCTTTGGGAGGAGGGTGGACAAAGGGGCTCCATTCCCTGCTTCTGATGGTACTCAGCACCTTTCCTAGGCTACCCCCGTTCAGCTGGTGGGGGAGCCCCTGCCTGGCTCCTCCAAGGCTGGCCAGGTCTTCCTAAGCCTGGTGACCCTTGCCCCCACTGCAGAGGTGGGGGCGACCCATTTCTCTTTCTCTTCCTCTCTCTGCTGGCAAGGTCTGGCCTGGTAGAGCTTGTCTCCTTCAGGGGCCCCTTCCTCCAGGCTCTGACGCCCCCACCCCTACCTCAAGGAACTCGCCATGGCGCCCCACTCACCATCGACCCAAAGGCGAGGTGGGGGCGGGAGAAGCCAGGTTCCCTCTGGGCCCCACCCTGGCTGCCGAAGGGGCGTGCACTGCAGCAGCCGGGACTCAAGTCAGACGGCAGGAGGTACTCCTGCGGCGTTCTGGAGGGAGGCCGGCGCCGGGAGCCCCAGATCAGCTGGGGCCGGGGGCGCAGTGCCTCCCCTGCGCCTCGCAGGGTGAGTGGCTGCCAGATCCAAGGGGGCAGGGGTGGGGACGGACAGGGTGTCCCGCCTCGGCCCCTCCCCAACAGGCTGGGCGGGGGGCGGGAGACGCGGAAACCTGGGTTCTTCCGGCCCCCCCCTCCCCTTTGAGCAATCACTTCCCCAGGCTTTGAGCTGCAGAAAAAGGGGAACCGGTTTGCAGCGCCCCCTCCCCCACGCGCGGGGAACTGGCTCCCGTCCCGCCGCGGCCCAGGGTCCACGTGGACCCCGCGGCTGGAGTCCGTGGGGGTGCGGATCGGGGTGCCGGGTCCTGAGGCTCCCGCCCGGGACGGCCCCCGGGCCCCAGGTCGGGAGGGGCAGGGCCGCCGTCCTCGGCGCCGCGCGCGCGCACTCACCGGCCGCGCTCCCGAGCCGCTCGCGCCGCCGCCGCCGGCCCGCGCGCCCCGAGGTCCGGCCCGATAGTCGGGGAGGGGGCGCAGGGTGCAGTGCGCAGGCGCCTCGGCTGCACTTCCCCAAAGCGCGGGGCCGGGACTTCCTCGCGCGGGGAGGCGCCCGGCCCGCCCTGCCAGGCGCGCCCCGCCCCGCGCTCGGCTGGCCTTGCTCCCCACCCGCCCCCTCCCCACGTCCCGTTAGATTCGGCGGGGCACCCAGGTGCCCACCGTCGCTGAGGGTGGCCCGTGGAGACGAGGTGCTAATGATGGGGCCTCTGGACACAGGGCGGCCTGAGCTGGCACTGCAGTAGATGGGGGTGTGGTCGTGTCCTCCACTCTGTTCAGGGGGGCCAGTCCAGCTTTGCCATTCTTGTGGGTGCCCCTGAGACTCTGGTCCAGTGCCTGGGCACAAGAGCCCTTAAGACCCTACGGTCCTATATGCTCCTTGCCAGGCTGGAAAGGACTGTATAGTGGTTCCTCCAGGCCCAGGCCTGGCCTCCCTGCGACTATGTGCTGTGGCCTGTAAAGTGGGGTTAAGAGCTCACCGGCACAGGGTTCTAGGGGCCTTCCCAAGAAAGGGGGCGTCCTGTTCCCCGGTGCTGGTGGATACTGGCGGTATGGGTTCCTACATCTGGAGTCACCAAATGTTCCTGTCTGTGGGGCCTGAGTCTTTTCCAACCCCTCCAGTTGCCCTGAGATGTCCTCAAGCTTAAAGCCACACCCTCCCTTTTGCAACGAATGCCCTGTCCCTTCTCTTTGGCTGACTCTCCTGATATTTTATGCTCTGTTACAGCTGTCAGTTAAATTTCTTATCCTGGCATGCTTTGGGCCAGTGCCAGAGCAGCCCTGACGATGCTCTGGAAATGGGCTGCAGAGTGTCTGCGTCCCCCTGGCCTTGGACCATGTGCATCTCCTGTCCCCAGTGCAGGGACTCAGCTTGGTCAGTTCCTGATGCCCGGGTCCCGCTCACAAAATGCCTTCCAATTGCACAAGCCGATATGCACACGCTTTTCAGAACTCTTCTTCAAGATGTAAAAGGAAGTGGAGATTTTGTATGTGCTCTTCATTCGGCGATCATCTGGGTGCTCCCTGTGCGCCAGGCAGTGGCACCTAACAGTAAGTCAGATAGGCCAGCCCTGGAGCAGACAAGAAACAGACTGGCAGACTGGGTGAGAGGTGAGGAGGGCTAAGGAGAGCCATACAGCCGAGGAGGGGGGTGTCCTTCAGCAAAGGACGGTGTTGGCAGGACAGCAGTGCAGGGGCCTGGGAGAGTGGGGGCCGCGCTGGAGGAGAGGGTGGCACAAGGTCAGGGAGGCGAGAGGGGCCCTGGAGGCTGGGGTGCCTCTTGACGCTGTGTGCCCAGAGGCCTCGGCCGGCATGGCCACAGAGCTAGCTGGCTGACGGGCTGGCCAGGGGAGGCCAGAGGCCAGAAGCTTCTTATTTAACCTAGGTAACAGTCCTGAGAGGTAGGTCCTACAAGGACAGGTCAGCACCTGGTCAGTGTCACACAGCCACACCGATCCCACAGTGTTTGGTGTGGAGTGTCCACCCACCTCCTGAGAGATGTGTGGGGCAGCTGACCAAGTGTGGGGTCACACGCTTCTCCCTGCACTCATGCCACTCTACACCGTCTCTGCCCTCCCGGCCCTCCATACACTGTACCTCCTCTGGCCACTTGGCTGTGCACTCTTTTCCCCTTGCCCTGGCCTTTCTGGGTCTCCTGCACCTCCTCCGGTGAGCCTGTCTCAACAGAGAGTGCCCCATATTCCATGGGAGGGATCCAGATGGGCTGGGAAAGAACTGGTTCAAAGCCATGCAGCAGATAATGGTGGATATGGGACTTGAACCCAGCACTCGCTGTCCAGAGCATGAGCAGGATCCCAGCTCCAGGACCAACCTGATCCCTTACAGTCCCCAGGACATTGAGTCCTGGCCCACATGCTGCACTCTCCCATAGCAGAAGCCTCTTCTGGGCCCGGCAGAAATGTCCTCAGCCACTTTCCCTGGATTCCTCTGCAGAGCTAGGGCCCCTTCCCTGGTGCAGCGATCCCCCCACCCCCCCACCCCCCGCCCCGTGCCAGCTCGATGCAGAGCTACCTGTGAGGCCACCCTCTTGCTGGTCTTCTCAGGGCTTTGTGTGTCTATCTTGTGCCTCTGTCCTCTTGTGTTTGCCTGATGCAGAGTGACCATACCCTTATGGGGCACTCACTGTGTTCACTCACAGCCCGGTGAGACCCTCCAGATCTCTATTTTAAAGATAAAGAAATGGAGACTCAGACAAGTGACGAAATGAAATACGTGTTTACCAAGCAGAGGAAATCATCCTAGGTGATCAGCACATCCCCAAGGGACAGGATGCTTTGGTCCATATCACAAGGGGGCTTGGCCAGGGGAGTCAGGGCTGGCTGTCAGCCTCCTCGTTCGTGTCCGGGTGTAAGTGGCCACCACTCCTGGACAGAGATCTCTGTCCTCAGCCCAAGCCACCTTCTCTTCCCCTGTTTCTCCTTCCCCCTCTCTGCCTAAAGATCAGCCCCCACCCACAGCTGCCACACACAGCCCTCCCCTCCCTCCCAGAGCTGCCACAGAAGCCAGCTTCCACACACAGTTCTGGGCTTGGATCAAGGCCAGGGCAGCAACAGCCTAGAATGGGTGAAGGGTCAGGTGCAGGGGGAGAAGGGCTTGCTGAGGGCTCAGAGGGCCCGCATCCCCATGAGGCTAGGTCCCCGTCCTGAGCCGGGTCAGGGAGGGGCACTGACCACCACTGAGCAGGAGTCCTTGTTGGACCCTGCTCTGACCTCTGCAGGTAAAGCATGACCCCCCCCCCCCCCAGGATCAGTTCTTTGCTGTGGGCCCACTCAGCGGGAGGCCCACTCAGACATGACCTGTCTGAAATCTTTCAGCCTCCACCTCTGGAGCGTGCTAGGGACCAGGAGGGAAGAAAAAGGAAAGGTGGCCAAGTTCCAGGCTCTACAAAGAGCTTGTGTCTGGGAGAAGAGTAAGCTCTCTAAGGGGAGACATATCCAGAAACTTGGGAGACTCTTCAGAGTCCAGAGGGTTTGCAGGAAGTGGGTTTGTCAGAATGGGACACGGGGGGGGGGGGGGGGGTTCCTTCCCGTATGCGCGCGCGCGCGCGTGTGTGTGTGTGTGTGTGTGTGTGCGCGCGCGTGTGTGTGTGCGCGCGGCGTAAGGGGGATCGAGCAGAACTGAAGAGGTCATTCAGGATGGTAAGGTGGTTTTCTGTGGGGTAGTGCAGGCCTCCCTGAGGGGGTCTCCCGTTCCCCAGTCTCCGTCCTCTGGAGGGCCTCCTGGGCGGCTGGTTCCAAAGACCACCTTTGGCTTGTGCAGTCACTCTCCCTGACCAGAAGGCCACCCTCCTCTCTGATCCCTGATGGAATGACCTCCAACCCGGGGTCCCACTTGGGCCCCACTTTCTCCCTGAGGTTGCTCTTATTCTGGAGGTGTGACCGTTCCCCATCAGATTCTTACTCCTGTCCCCTCAGACTGGGGGCTCTCACAGACTTGCAGGGCACCAGGTTGCCGGATGGG
Organism: Panthera uncia; assembly: GCF_023721935.1. Taxonomy (NCBI): domain Eukaryota; kingdom Metazoa; phylum Chordata; class Mammalia; order Carnivora; family Felidae; genus Panthera; species Panthera uncia. Next base: position 282,796 of record NW_026057578.1, on the reverse strand, counting down.
GACAGCCCCAGGGCTTGAGGGATCATCAGTGTCCTCTGCTGATCTGACGCCTGGCCACTTGCACACTTCTACTTTGTTGGAGGGGCCCCACTCTGTGTCTCCCGATGTCTGTGACATCGGACGCAGAGAAGGCGGCATCCACACCCGCCCCCCCCCCCCCCCCCGCCTCCCTCCCCGGGGAACCTGGAGAGAGGGGGCTTAATGACCAGGCGGAGCTTGAACCGTGAGAACTTTATGTGGAAGGGTGGGGCCGCGTCAACGTGGGAAGACGCTGCCGTCAACTTTCTCCTCCAGGATGGTCTCCACGCGCCTCCTCTGTGGGCGAGAGCGGCTGGGGCCAGGTGTGCGGGGACGCGGGCCGGGATGCACCCCCCCCCCCGCGCTCCACCCCCTCCCGGGCTTGTGGGCACCTCTTGACGATCCAGGGGGTCCGGGATCCGCGTGGGCTTCAGCTGCGGCGGTAGGAACAGCTCCAGCCGGATGGCGGCGCGCGCGGACTTCTGCTGCCAGGTGAGGAGCGAGATCTCCTCCGCCTGCGGGTCGCGGGGCGGGGGTTCGGGTCTCCAAGCCTCCGCGATGTTTTGCCCTAGCTCCGCCCGCCGCCTCCTGCAGGGCGCCCCCCACCCCCACCCCTTTCCTCGGGGCACACGGGCTGGTGTCCCCTCCCCGCCCCGCAACCCTCTCGCCTGCGCGCCCCTTCCTTCCGGCCCCGAGCCTCACCCGCATGCGGATGTAGCGCAGCCGCAAGGCGCGGATTCGTCCCCGGGCCTCGGCTGCCTTGAGGACGCCGAGGAGCCGGTCCTGGCGCACGCCGGGCGGCTCCGGTGACTGCGTCCACGCACGCGGGTCGGGCATACGGCTCCCCAGCTCCACTGACTCGCGCGGGAAGATAGAGGCGGCCGCGCCCACGTCCTCAAGCTGGTCACCGAAGAGCAGGTGGCGGTGACGCTGCGCGGGGCTCATGGCCGCCAGCTCCTCCAGCGTCAGGGCCCACCCTGGCTTGGGGGGCTGCGCCGCGGGCGCCCCCCGGGCGCGTTCCTCAAGGGACCCCTTTCCGGTTCGCTCCCGCGGGCCCCGGAGCCCGGCCTCCTTCTCTGCTGGCGACTGCATGCTCGACCCGCTCTGCCGAGGGAAGAGGGGGTCCCCCCGGCACCCGCCCCCCCCCCCCCCCCCCCCCGTGCGCTCCCAGCTCTGGCCCTTCTAGATTCCCCGCAGCTGGCCTTAGGTCCTGCGTCTGCAGACTCAGCACCTCTGCGCGGGCCTAGCACCCGTCCTCCTTACCCCTGCTGTCAACCAGACATTTCTGATCCGCTGAGTTTCAGGAAATTCCCTTCCTGCCCACCGGCTGGTTCTCTGTCCACTGAGAAAATGCGGAGACCTGGGGCCCTACCCAGGGTAGAGAACATGTTAAGCTTGGCAGGCCCTTCCCCACAATTCTGGGACCCTCAGTGTGCCCCAGTCCCCCATGTCTGTGGTTGACGGTCAGTCGGCAAACCCCCAGTCTCCCCCCGCTCCCGCACTGCAACCCCGGGAGGGGGGGGGGCGGGTTGCTCTACTCGGCCTTAGTGTTAGGGGCTGGAGATGAGAGTCCGTGGGCTTCCGTTTTGCCCTGGGCAGAGGACTCATGTCCTTCTGGGAGGTGTGTGTCTGTGGGAGGCCGAAAGCAACTTGGACAGTTGCTGCCCTGGACGTGTTTGGGGGGAACCCTGTCTTCCTAGCCTGTCCCCTGCTGGGTCTAGATGAAAGCAGAGCCCACGGAGGTGATAGGGCGGGGAGGGCCCACGAGAGAGGAGAGGGGAACGCCCAGGGGGCCTGGTTCAGCCCTGCAGGACTTCTTCCTTCCGAGCCCACAGCACCTCAGGCCCCGGACCCTGGGCCAGGTTCTGGCCCACTGTGGGCCGCAGGCACAGCCACACAACACGGCATTTGCCGGAGGCCATCACCCTCCCCCAACTCATTCTTGCTACATTGGTCGAGGGGCCGGCTCTTGTCCCCCATCCGTACACCCCATACTTTCCGCCTTCCGGGGTCTGAGCCTCCAACTGAGCCCTGACTCTCCTGGACTTGTTGACGCGGTTGCCTGGCAACCGGGAGTCCCGCCCTCCCCCTGCACGGCGGGGGCGGGCCTGCCCCTGGGGAGGGAGGGGCACCGGCAGAGTCAGGATCCAGGTGCTTGGAGGGCGCCCACATCCGACGGGCGAAATCCCTGCAGCAGACCCGAGGAGGTGACCGCCAGTTTTTCCAGCCCGGGTGCCCTTTCTTTCCTTTCTGGGAGCCCCAAACGTACTCTTCTGGGAGCTGTGGTCCCAGCTTCCAGGCTGGAGAAGTCTCTGGGGAGTGGCTTTGGGGGCAGAGGGCGTAGCAATGAGACCTTCCTGTCTGATACGCGTTCTCCGCTGCTGGACCCAAAAGGGCTCTCACCGCCACTGTCGTTCACAGGGAAGGGAAACTGGGGCAGAGCTCAGGAGGACACCTACCCTCTTCCAGGTCAAGTTTGGAGTCTCAGGGGTCCCGCAAGACCGGAGCCAGGTTTTCCCGAACTCTAAACTTCTGGGTCCTGGGTCCTATATTTCTGTAATGTATTTGTTAGTGTCATCATATTTCATAACTAACTCACTTCTCAATTTATTAATTCTATAACTCATGCATGCACTCATCAGTTTATTCTAGAATTCATTAATTGAGGGGCCCCTGGGTGGCTCAGTGGGTTAAGCATCTGACTTCACTCACAGTTGGTGAGTTTGAGCCCTGCATGGGGCTCTCTGCTGTCAGCACAGAGCCCACTTCGGATCCTCAGTCCCTGCTCTCTCTCTCTCTCTCAAAAAATAAATAAAAACATTAAAAAAAAAAAACCCTTTAGAACTCATTAATTCATGTGCTGGTGCTACATTAGGCCAAAATTGTTGCATTAAGTCCACAATTCGTTATGGTGCATGCACAACTCTCCCCTTCATTCACGGTTGTGTGCCAAGGATGATGATGCCTTTTTGGGGGTTCAGGACCTGCAGCCCTGAGGTGGGAACTGTCCTGGGGATGGGGTCTCAGCTGAGACCTGGCCTTTGTGCAGGAGGGTGTTGACGGTTCACCTTGTTTTTGGGAGCTTCCTCTGGCTTCCTGGTGAAAGGGTAAACTATGACTTTGTGCCCCTGTACATCAGAGCCTGCACCAGCCCCAAGCTCCATGGAATGACTGTCCATCCTTCTGGCCCCCAAGGCTTTGCACAAGCTGTTCCTGGGGTGCTGCCCCTTCCTGCCCAGCACGTGCCTTTGGGGTGTGGTCTGGGCCTTGGGATTCAGCACCAGCCTTGGGGCTTGTTGAAGACACAGGCCTCTGGGATCCAGAAGCAGCAACGGCTTAGGGAGTCTGACGTAGCAGGCCACTTCCTCCAGGCAGTCCTCCCGGATACCCACAGTCAGGCAGGGGCTGCCTCAGGTTCACCTCTGTGCTCCCACCCTGGTGAGTGCTGTGAGACGGGGATCTTGGCTCTCCTCTCAGCTTCCCAGGTCTGGGCCAGGAGCATTCGCAGAAGGGGAGTTACTTGCTGGCTTCTGGCAGTGGAGGGGGGTTTATGGGGCCAGTGGGAGCTGCTCTCCTGCAAGAAGGGACTTGTAACTTTCCCTCTGTTTTTGTAGGACTGAAAACCTTTGATACCCCTCCTCCCTAATCCTTGGAGGGCTTGGTGCCTACACAGCTCATATTCCTGAAAGCAGCTTCTTCGGGCTCCTCCTCTGCACGCCCTGCAGTTTCCTGGGGAGGGGGGCGGGAAGGGGGGGTGGGACGGGGATCCCCAAGTGTCTAGGGCCCAGTAGCTGTGCGAGGCCACCAGGTAGGTGTCTCCCACCTATTTCTGTGCCCAGGACTCGTCTGTTTTTCAAGGGCTGATGGGAATGCTGGGATCTAAAAGCATTTTGACTGCTGCCAAAGCCTGAGAATAAAACTCCAAAAAAAAAATTAAGACACTTGTGAAGTGACTACAAAATTTCACATTATATTGAAAATGTACAGGTCAATTCTTTTGTTGCCATATATAAATATTATAAAGTTAAAATCACACAAAGTAATTTATTATGATGAAACTCACAACCGATAAAATCCTTCCATTTTGGTTTTTTCTTAGGGGCACCTGGGTGGCTCAGTAGGTTAAGCATCTGACTCTTGATCTTGGCTCAGGTCATGATCTCACAGTTTGAGGGTTCGAGTCCCACACTATCAGCGTGGAGCCTGCTTGGGATCCTCTCTCTCTCTCTCTCTCTCTCTCTCTCTCTCTGTCCCTCCCCTGCTTGTGCTCGTGTGCACATGCACGTTCTTTCTCTTTTAAAAAAATGGATGAATAAACTAAAAAAAAAATGTCCTTGGAGGTGTCTGGGTGGCTCACTGGGTGGCTCAGTCTAAGCATCAGACTCTTGATTTCGGGTCAGGTCATGATCTCTGGGTTTGTGGGATTGAGCCCCGCGACGGGCTCCCCACTGAGCGTGGAACCTGTTTGAGATTCTCCTTCTCTCTCTGCTCCTTCCCTGCTTGGGTGTGCACTTTCTCAAAATAAATAAGTAGATAAACTTGAAAGAAAGAGTCCTTTCACTTTTAATTTAATTTTTTTTAGGATTTATTTATTTTTGAGAGAGTATAAATGGGGAAGGGGCAGAAAGGGGCAGAAGATCTGAGGCAGGCTCTGTGCTGACAGCAGTGAGCCCTGCATGGGGCCTGAACTCACAAACCTTGAGACCTGATCTGAGCCAAAGTCTGATGCTCAACCAACTGAGCCACCCAGGAACCTGGGTCTTTCACTTAAAAAAAAAATTTTTTTTTTAACGTTTGTTCAGTTTTGAGAACAGACAGAGACAGTGCATGAGCAGGGAAGGGGCAGAGAGAGAGACAGAATCCGAAGCAGGCTCCAGGCTCTGAGCTGTCAGCACAGAGCTCGACGCGGGGCTCGAACTCACCAACCGTGAGATCGTGACCTGAACCAAAGTCGGAGGCTCAACTGCTCCACCGACTGAGCCCCCCAGGTGCCCGGAGGGTCTTTCGCTTTTTAACAGCACAAATGACCTGGGAACTGAATTCCCCGAGGGCAGCTGTTCCCTGTTAGGCTCTGGTGACTTTGCTTGGATTCCTGTGCCGCGCCCAGGGGTAGCAAAGCACCCAGAGATGGACTGAAGCAGACGGCGAGCCTGCCCGAGGCCACGAGTAGCGGCGTTTCCGGGCTGTGACTCACTGGGCAAGAGTGAGGTGCATTCGCCCCACTTTGTGGGTGGAAATCTCTCTGGGACCAGGTCCTGCCACAAATTCCCATGACTCCTGAGTGCAGCCCAGGAGCTACAACCATAATTTGTGGACATGCGTTCTGTGCCGTCATTCACGTAAGCCGCATGCCTTGGGCTGTCCCTGGTGCCCCTGCGTGTTTTGTTTTGCCTGCATATGATGTGAGTTTGAGTTGTCCTGCTTTAAAATTTTTTTTTTAACGTTATTTATTTTTGAGACAGAGACAGAGCATGAATGGGGGAGGGTCAGAGAGAGAGGGAGACACAGAATCTGAAACAGGCTCCAGGCTCCGAGTGGTCAGCACAGAGCCCGATGCGGGGCTTAAACTCACGGACCGCGAGATCATGACCTGAGCTGAAGTCAGACGCTTAACCGACTGAGCCACCCAGGCTCCCGTGAGTTGTCCTGCTTTGATACCAATGCTGTCTCACATAACGTGTCCCCTGCTGTCCCATGTGTGACACATGTGTTCTGTGTCTTACCCTGGCTGTGCAGGGGCTATTTCCTCGGTGCTGCCAGCTCCCTTTGTGGGAGCCCTTTAGGGTCCAAGGCTGGGCCGCTGTCACACCCAGGGAGTACAGTCAGCATTCCAGCCTGACCCCCCACGGGCCAGGTGACCAAGCCTGACCTTCGGCTGAGACCATCCCTGTGAGGGGCCAGGTATCTGCTTCCAGCCGTCCTTAGCGCTGGGTCCATTGGGTGCACTCTCACGGGATACCTTTCCAGACCAGCCTCATGGCCCTCCCTTCCCCTAGTCTGTGGTGGAGCTGGGAGGCAGCTGGAGGCCATTATGAAACGAGCTCTGCGGGCCGGTGAGCAGGCAGGTGGGCGCAGGCAGCGGGGGCAGGAGGGGCTGGGATTGGCTGCTCAGACCTCGGTCAGCCCGGCTGGGGGAGGCTGCGGGAGGCCAAGCCTGGCCTCCTTGGGTTCCTGCCCCTGCTGGGCTCCCGAGGTCAGCAGGATCATACTTCAAGCTTCACCTGAAGAGTGTGGTGCTCGTGTGTGGCCCCTGGGTGTCTGAAGGCCTTGATCTGTGTGTCTGCCTGTTCTGTCCCGTCTACTCATGTGCCTTGAGTGCACGTTGGCGTGGGTTCACGCGTGTGTGGTCCGTGTGTTTGTGCCTGCGGGTGTCTGTGCATTTCTGAGCATGAGCTTGTGTTTGTGTGTTCACTCGTGTGCCTGTTTGGGCATCTTTGTGTGTGTGCATGCAGGCACGTGAGCCTGTGTCCTGAGTGTCCCCGTGGGTGTGCCCCATGTCTCCACACGTGTCCCTGAGTCAGCCGCAGTGAAGATGCAGAGATAAGCCCTGGGGGACAGCTTAGGATGCTGAGTCCTGGGGCATCTGCCTGCCCTGTCCTCTCTGATTTGCCAGGTATCCTAGCGACGCTGCTGCCAGTCGCCTAGCAACCAGGTCCCCATCCTTGGAGACGGATGCTCCAAGCAGGGTCTGGGCTATGTGAGTAGAGCCTGTGCAGGAAGAATGACCCCATGATTGCAAGGCTGGTAGCTGATCTGAGAGATCTCCCACACGACATGTGACCCCAGGGCTGGGAAGGAGGCAGCCCCACTGGAGCCCTTTGGCTGCGTCGGTGTGGGGGCCCAGGCTGTGACGGAATGATGCTCAGATGTTGCCCTGGGACCCTGCTGTGGCGAGACGCCCTTGGGGTGTCTCAAAGCTGCAGGTGGATCTGGGTTTGAACCCTGTCTCTGCTACTTCGACAGGTGACTTCGCACCTCTGAGGCTTAATGCTCCTGTCTGCATGAAGGTGATGCTGATGACAATGAGCCGGTATGATGGGGACGGATGAGCTCGCGTTCATGATGGACGTGCGGGGCACACAGCAGGGACACAGGGTCCACAGTAGAGTCTAGGCGTCTTGTTGTCTACAAGGCTCTGATCCGCTTGGGGCTGGCTGGGCGGGGGCACTGTGTATCCACCTACCTACCTATTGGCCTGCTGTGCCTCAGTTCCCCCGGAGCCCAGCTGAGGGTGCTGTTCTGGGCAAAGAGTGCAGACCGAGGCTGGTCTGAGCCTGTCCGAGGCAGTGTCTCTGTGTGTGAGACAAGCCCCCATGTCTGTGTCCCAGTCTGTGTGTGCACCTACCTGTGTCTCCATCCCGTGTGTCCACTCTGTCTCTGTCCCGTGTCTCTGTGTCTGTCCCCCGTGCCCGTCCCCGAGTCCCCGTGCGTCCTTGTGTGTATGTCTGTGCCCCGGCTCAGTTCCTGTGTCCGTGTGTCGGAACCCGTCTGTCATTCATCTCTAAGTGTGTGTCCTGGTCCTTTGGTCTCTCCCCATCCAGTGTGGGGCCTGGTGACCCCCGCCTTCCCTGCGGCCCCCTCCTCCACCCCGCGTGGCCCCTCCCCCTCAGGAGCAGCAGTCTCCTCCCCATCCCCCAGCTCCGCGCTAGGCTGCTGCGTCTGGTCTGGCAGCTACAGGGAAGGAGCAGCCGCCTGCCGCAGCCCTGTCCAGATCCGGCGCTGAGGGCCGTGGGATCCCAGCCCTGCTCTGCCAGCGCTGACGGTTAGCATCCCCACAGTCTTGGCTCCCACGGAGGTTGCTAAGGTAAGGCCTAAGCTGCTGGGGGCCCGGTGTGGACAGACTGCAGCTCTCAGGCAGGACTGGGGAGGGGTGGGAGGGAGCTGAGTGCTCGATCAGCCTCGGTCCTGTGCTGCAGGTGTTTCTGGGTATGTCTCTGACCCTCTTGTGCCTGTGCGTGCACGAGGTCAGCTTTGGACACCTCTGTGTGTGATGTGTGCACACGGGTGGCCGTGTGTCCATGAGTCCCTGTGGGTGGACACATGTCCTGGAGTGTAACTACATCCACACGCCCCATGTGGGAGTCTACAGGTCTGACGAGACTTACATGCCTCTCTGCGTGTTCCCATCTGTGCATACGTGTCTGCTTGCCTCCATTGTTTCTGTGTGTGGATGTATGCCTCTGCGTCTGTGGCTGCCTGTGTGTATGTGTGGGGGGTCCACGTGCCTGCTGGGCCACACACACTGTGCTCGGAGGCCTCAGCCGGGTGGGTGTTGGGTGCTGTGGTCATGTGTCCCTGTCCTCTCCTAGGTACCAGGTTGCTTTGCACGCAGGGAGGTGGCATGGAGTCCCTCTTCCCTGCCCCATTTTGGGAGGTCCTCTACGGCAGCCACCTGCAGGGCAACCTGTCCCTCCTGAGCCCCAACCACAGCCTGCTGCCCCCCCAACCTGCTGCTCAATGCCAGCCACGGCGCCTTCCTGCCCCTTGGGCTCAAGGTCACCATCGTAGGGCTTTACCTGGCCGTCTGCATTGGGGGACTGCTGGGAAATTGCCTCGTCATGTATGTCATCCTAAGGTAGGCTGGGGACCTGCCAAGGTTCCCTACTGGTGAGTCCCACATTACTGCAGAGGGGAAACTGAGGCAGGGGGCTGTTTTGGGTGGGCCTGGCAGGTGGGGGGTTCCCACTTTTCCCATTCCATTTCTGGTCATCCTGTCAGGCAGGATCAGGGTCAGGGTCAGTCCTGAGGTCCTGGATGCTCCGAGTCCTCAGGGTTGGGGCACCTGACTAGGGGGAGAGGGAGAGGAAAGGATCAGCCCTGCTCACCCCCGTCCTGATGAGGGCAGAGGGTGCATCCGTGCCCCAGACGGACTGTCACTCTGACTCCTGGCAGATAACGCTCCCTGACCTGAGCTGCGGGCCAGCTTCCCGGCTGAGCCGCGGCGTGAGGCTCTCCTGGACCTCACCGTGCCCCTAAGAGGCAGCTCTCGCCGGCCGGTTCCGGGGCCCGTGCCGGGGCAGGTGCCGAAGCCCTTGCCTTCAGCTCCAGCATCGTGTTCGCTGCTGCCGTCTGGGCTGACTCCGGCATGTTTGTGCTCAGAATGGGAAAGCCCCTGTGGCCAAGAGGGGTGGCCGGGAGTGGGGTCGGGGTCCATCGTAGGGGAACAGTGTGGGGATGGTGTGGGGCCACAGCGTGAGGACGTGCGCATGTGTGTGTGTTCACGTGTGCTCACATGCCCAAGCGTGTACACAAGGCATGCGCGCACACAAAAGGTGAATGCACACGTGCAGGAGTGCACACAAGTGTGAGCCACACACATACATGTGTGCCTGTGTACACGTATGTGTGGGAGTGGGTGCACACGAGTCAGTGTGCCATACGTGTGCGTGCACGCGTGTGTGGTTTAAAGCGGGGTAGGCATGCACAGCGTATACACACGAGTGTGTGTGTGCACATACGAAGGCATGAGTGTGTGTACATGCACGGTTAGGGTTGTCCGTGCATGTGAACAGGTCCATGTATGTGAGCGTGTGCACGTGTCAACACTGGCGTGTGCACGTATGCGAGTGTGCGCACGTATGTGTGCGAGGTGCATGGTGCACATGCTCACACCGGGGCCAGGAAGAGCAGCTGGCTGTGCCCAGTGCTGGACCCCGCGGCACTGGACTCACACACGTGCCCCTCTGTGGCTGGAGGGTGGGTTGTGGGTGACAAGTGCAGCAACCTGGGGTGGTCTTTGTCTTCTTAAGTCTTACTTATTTTGAGAGAGAGAGAGAGACAGACAGAGAGGAAGAGAGAATCCCAAGCAGGCCCTGGGCTATCAGCGCAGAGCCCAACCCAGGGCTCGAACTCACAAACTGTGAGATCACGACCTGAGCCGAAGTTGGAGGCTTCACCGACTGGGCCACCCGGGCGCCCCGGGGTGGTCTTATTCACTCTTGCTGTCGTCACTTCTCTGTGTGTCTCCTCCGCACTGTGGCATCAGGACTCTCAGAGCCACATCCTGATTAGAGCAGACAGGGAAGGTTGTCTTGCCCACAGCAGTCCCCAGAGACCCTGGTGTGTGGGGCCTGGTCCGAGTATTAGCACAGTGTATTCTGAGCCTGTGGACTGGGGTGGACTGCCTCTGCAGTCCCGGACCCCGGCTCCAAGTCCTGCTCTTTAAAAAAAAAATTTTTTTAACGTGTATTCATCTTTGAGAGACAGAGAGAGACAGAGCGTGAGAGGGGGAGGGGCAGAGAGAGAGAGGGAGACACAGAATCGGAAGCAGGCTCCGGGCTCCGAGCTGTCGGCACAGAGCCCGACGCGGGGCTCGAACTCACGAACCTCGAGATTATGACCTGAGCCGAAATCCGACACTCAACCAGCTGAGCCACCCAGGCGCCCCAAGTCCTGCTTTTTTTAAAGATACTTTATTTTTAGAGCAGTTTTAGATTCACAGCAAGATTGAGAGGAAGGTACAGTGATTGCCCATATGCCTCTGCCCCCCAACATGCATGGTCTCCCCTGTTAGCAACATCTCCGCCAGACTAGTACATTTTATAACGAGTTACAACTCAGTTTTACAATTGAACCTACGTTAACACATCATAATCACCCAAAGCCCATAGTTTACATTATGGTTCACTCTTAGTGTTGTACATCCTGTGGGTTTTGACATGTATCTACTATCATAATATTACACAGAACAGTTTCACTGCCCTAAAAATCTTCTGTGCTCTGCCTGTTCATCCCTCCACACCCCACAACCCCTGGAAACCACTGATATTTTTATTGTCTCCATAGTTTTGCCTTTTCTAGAGCGTTACGTAGCTGGGGTCATACGGCGTGTAGCCTTCTCATACTGGCTTCTTTCACTGAGGAATATGCACTTAGGTTCTTCCAGATCTTTTCATGTCTTTTTATCACTGAATCATATTCCATTTTCTGGATGGACCACGGTTTACGAATCCATCACCTGCTGAAGGGCATCTTGGTCACTTCCAAGTTTTGGCAATTGTGAATAAAACTGCTATAAACATCTGTGAGCAGGTTTTTATGCAGATACAAGTTTTCAACAACTTTGGGTAAATATCAAGGCGTGTGATTGCTGGTTCGTAGGGTAAGAGTATGTTTAGTTTTGTAAGAGACCAACGAACTGTCTCCCAAAGTGGCTGCACCGTTTGGCATGCCCGCCGGCAACGAATGAGAGCTCCCGCCGCCCCACACCCTCACCGGCGCGTGGTGTCAGTGTTCTGGAAATTGCTCGTTCTAAGAGGCGTGTAGCAGTATCTCGTTGCTGTTTTCACTGGTGAGGTGTCTGTTAAAGTCTTCGTCTGTTTTCTTATTGTCGAGTTTTAAGCCTTCTTGTGTATTCTGGACAGCAGCCTGTATCAAATGCATCTCTGGCAAATCTTTCCTCCTGTCTGTGGCTCGTCTTCTAGTTCTCTTGATCCTCTCTGCTTTTCTGCCAGCTCTTTTCAAGGCCACTTAGATCCTCTGAGCCTAAGGGTCCTCTTGCATAGAGTGGGGATCAAAATAGCATTTTTGAAATTAAAAAATATTTTAATGTTTATTTATTTTTGAGGGAGAGAGAATGTCAGAGCATGAGCAGGGGAGGGGCGGAGAGAGAGGGAGACACAGAATCCGAAGCGGGCTCCAGGCTTGAGCTGCCAGCACAGAGCCCGATGCGGGGCTCGAACCCACACACCGCAAGTTTATGACCTGAGCCGAAGTCGGACGCTCAACCGACTGAGCCACCCAGGCGCCCCTAGTCATTTTTTTTTTTTTTTTGAGAGACAGAGACAGAGCGTGAGTGAGAGAAGGGCAGAGAGAGAGGGAGACACAGAATCCGAAGCAGGCTCCAGGCTCTGAGATGTCAGCACAGAGCCTGACGCGGGGCTCGAACTCACGGACCGTGAGATCACGACCTGAGCTGAAGTCGGACGCTTAACTGACTGAGTCACCCAGGCGCCCGCATCTTTGAAATTTAAATGAGATAAAATCCATGTGAGAGCTTGGCTCAGGTGTCTGCCGCTGTGGTCATTGTTGCTGTTATTTGGTCATAATTGAGGTCTGTTTGTGCTTCTTTCTAATCCTTCTCTGAGAGGCAGAACCGAACCCAGATTCCCTTATGGAAGCTTAGTTTACAGGGAACATTGGTGTTCCTGGTGACGGCAACATCTTTGGTGTTGTGCGACCACCACCACCACGATCACCACCACCTTAATTAGCACCACTGCCACAACAGTCACCATCATCACCACCATCACCAGAATTCTCTCCACCACCATCCCCACCACAATCACCACCTCCATCGCCACCATCATAACATTGATTCATTCAACAAGCATTTATTTGCTATTTATTATTTTTTGATAGTTTTTAAAGTTGATTGATCTATTCTGAAAGAGACACAGACAGTGCGAGTAGGGGAGGGGCAGAGAGAGAGGAGAGAGTCTCAAGCAGTCTCTGCACGGCCAGCGCAGGCTTGATGCGGGGCTTGAACCCATGAAGCCATGAGATCATGACCTGAGCCCAAACCAAGAGTTGGATGCTTAACCAACTGAGCCACCCAGGCACCCCTATTTATTATTTTTTAAAATATATATTTACTTTTGAGGGACAGAGAGAGAGAGAGGGAGGGAGAGAGAACGAGTGGGGGAGGGGCAGAGAGAGGGGGACAGAGGGTCCCAAACAGGCTCTGTGCTGACAGCCTGATGTGGGGCTCAGACTCATGAACCACGAGATCGTGACCTGAGCCAGTCGGGCACTTAAGTGACTGAGCCACCTAGGTGCCCCACTCGACAGGTGTTTATTCCGTAACTATAAGGTCCCCAAGGCTGTGTCCCTTGGATACAGCCAGGTCTTGTTAGCACACCTCCCATTTCTGGTGCCGTTTCCTGTCTCTATGGCCGGACCACAACATGGGTCGGAAGGCCTCTGATGTGCTTTTACAGACTCTGGAGCCCTCAGGAACCTCTGGTGTGTCTAGGGCCAACATCGTAGTCCGTGGACTGTCTTCAGGAAGACTTGGAAGGCAGGGAGGGGGACTGGTCCTTTTTCTGAAGATTCCTGTCCCCTTGCTCCCACGTGGAGTCACAGGGGTGCTCTGCTGCCTGACATCCCAGCCTTCCCAAAGCGGACCGGTTTTGGGGTTCGGAAGCCTTCTGTGTGTGCCAGAAGCACAGTTTTGTGCCCCAAGTCCCTTGTGCCGGGCCGGGGGGCCTGCCTTCCCACAGGGGTCTCGGGGCGGGTGCTCCTGGTGGTGGCAACAAGAAAGGCCCCCGGGCCTCCGCCGCCGGGTCCAGCCAGAGGGACTGGGCCAGGTCTTCCTTCCCCCTGTGCTCTCCGCAGGCACACCAAGATGAAGACAGCCACCAACATTTACATCTTTAACCTGGCTCTGGCGGACACTTTGGTGCTGCTGACGCTGCCCTTCCAGGGCACAGATGTCCTCCTGGGCTTCTGGCCATTTGGAAATGCCCTGTGCAAGACAGTCATCGCCATCGACTATTACAACATGTTTACCAGCACCTTCACGCTGACCGCCATGAGCGTGGACCGCTATGTAGCCATCTGCCACCCCATCCGCGCTCTCGATGTCCGGACGTCCAGCAAGGCCCAGGCCGTCAACGTGGCCATCTGGGCTCTGGCGTCTGTCGTGGGTGTTCCTGTCGCCATCATGGGCTCGGCGCAGGTCGAGGACGAAGGTCAGTGGGTGGCCCCCCTCCCCCGTGCTGTCGTCCTCTGGCCCCAGAGGGCCCCGTGCCGGCTCGCTCACCCTGACCCTGTGTTTCTCCCTGCAGAGATTGAGTGTCTCGTGGAGATCCCCGCCCCACAGGACTACTGGGGCCCCGTGTTTGCCATCGGCATCTTCCTCTTCTCCTTCATCATCCCCGTGCTCATCATCTCCATCTGCTACAGCCTCATGATCCGGCGGCTGCGTGGCGTCCGCCTGCTGTCCGGCTCCCGGGAGAAGGACCGGAACTTGAGGCGCATCACGCGGCTGGTGCTGGTGGTGGTGGCGGTGTTCGTGGGCTGCTGGACGCCCGTCCAGGTCTTCGTGCTGGTCCAAGGGCTGGGCGTTCAGCCGGGCAGTGAGACCGCAGTGGCCATTCTGCGTTTCTGCACAGCCCTTGGCTACGTCAACAGCTGCCTCAACCCCATCCTCTACGCTTTCTTGGACGAGAATTTCAAGGCCTGCTTCCGAAAGTTCTGCTGTGCTCCTGCCCTGCGCCGGGAGATGCAGGTGTCTGACCGTGTGCGCAGCATTGCCAAGGATGTGGCCCTCGCCTGCAAGACCTCCGAGACAGTACCACGGCCCGCATGACTAGGCGTGGACCTGCCCATGGTGCCTGTCAGCCCACAGAGCCCGTCCACACCCAACACGGAGCTCACCCAGGTCACTGCTCTCTAGGCTGACGGCAACCTGAGCCCTGAGCGTCGCCGGACTCACAGACTTCACCGTGGCTTCAGAGGGCCCGGTGACATCATGGGACAGGTCAGACTACAGCTGCCCTCCTGGTTCAGGGTGGAGAGGGGACGCGAGGACCCAGCGGTGAGCGTGCGTGACCAGAGCGCACGCCAACTCTCCTACGCTCCTCGGGACCCTTCTGGCCTCTGCCCCGCCGCACCCTGTGCGCTCTTGGCGTGCACACACCTGGAGGCGTAACAGCAGCGTGCCCACCCCGTGCCCCTGTGCGGCGTGCCGTCTGCGTGGAGCGCTGCCCCGTCTCCTTGGGCTTGGAACTGACTGGAGGGCTGGCAAGGCGTCCGCGGGCAGCGGGGCTTAGAGCCGCTGGCACGGACTTGCCTGTGCCTCAGCTGCTCCTCTTCTCGTCCCCCACCTGCCTCTCAGAGGCTTTTCCCTCCAGAAGCGCCAAGAACTGTCAGCCTCAGATGTGCTGCCCGCGCGTGCGGAGGCGGCTCAGAAGGCCTGTGGGCTGCTTGATCACCTCAGGCCGCTGTTTCTTTTTTAAAATGTCTTCTTTAAAAATTGTGTTTCTCTTTTTAGAGAGAGAGAGAGAGAGAGAGGACGCAAGGGGGGGAGAGGGGCAGAGGGGGAGAAAGAGAATCCCAAGCAGGCTCAGTGCAGAGCCCGACGTGGGGCTCAATCCCACGACCCCCGGACCATGACCCGAGCTGAAATCAAGAGTCGGATGCTCAACTAACTGAACCACCCAGGTGCCCCCACTCTGTCATTACTGAAACAGCCCTGTGTTCCTGGTCTTGGCTGCTTGGTGCTGGGGAGGGCTCTGCCATGCTCTGTCTGGGGGTCCGTGTGTCCTCCCCGGCTCTCTTGAAATCAGAGATCAGCAGCTATGCAGCCGGCGGGACCCTGCGCCGTGTTTGGATCCTGGTGGCCGTGGAAGAGGAGTGGCAGTGGGGATGGGGTCTTCTTTGCCCCCCCCCCCCCAAGTGACTGATTCCTGCTTCATTTACAAGCCTCCCAGTGTCTGTGGGGCAGGTCTGAGCTTCCTGCTGCCGGGACTTACCCTACCTGGGGCCACATCGGGATGGCTTCACATGCAGAGCTGGTGTAAGGGGTGGGGCTCGACAGGGCCTGCTTGAGCCAAGTGTGAGGGCTGTCCAGCTGTGGAAACACTGGAGGGGAGGGTGTCTCCCTGCTGTTGTCACCAGAGAAGCACCCTCCCTGGTCTGCAGATGTAACTGTGGTTTGGTGACTTTGCAAACACTCTTCCTGCAGAGAAACTATGGAATTCTCCCAGCGCTGGACAGACTATTCTGCCTCCACCTGTGAGCTGAGCTGCAGACCTCAGCCAGGTGACCTTAAGCACCTGCAAAGAACACGAAGCACTGACTTTGGGCCGACTTCTCCTGCTTCAGGGAGCCCTGGCCCTGTGGGGTTGCTCCTGGAGAGGATGGGGCTGTGCTGGCTGCAGTGGGTGGGTGGGGCTCTGGACACTGGGGCTGCCTCAGCTGGGGCACTGTCCTGCCAAGGCTGCAGGATTTGTGAATTTGTGCTGGTGTAACATGTATCTCCATGTATTTATGCATGCAACAAGCATGATTTCCCCTACATGTAACCAACCTTGATCATGCCTCTAGGCCCATGGAGGGCCGTAATAAACCCTTGCCTCCTGAGCAGGTGTTCTGGGCCCCTGTGGGGTGGGGCTGTTGGGGCTGTGAGTCCTTCCACTCCCTCTGTGCTCCTCACCTGGCCAGGCTCTGGCTTTGAGAAGGGATGTGACCAGTTAGTTCACGATGCCCTGGAGGTCTGTTGCCTTTCCCCCAGCACAAACCGTTTCTCCCTGAACGACTACTGTGCGTCCAGCCTGCCCCGGCTGCTAGAGGTTCCCTGCGGGTCCAGTGTGGGGGTGTGCTCTTCCCACCTGGGTCACAGGTTCAGCAGGCCCCCTGCCTGCCCCAGCCCTTCCCCCTCCCTTGAGCAGGTCTAAGGGGGGGTCTTGATGGAAGATGAAAAGAACAGCCTCCCCGGGTGGCCCTGAGATGTGGATTCGCCCCTCTGGCCCCTGTGGGGACCCTGTTCTGCCCAGGTTGACTCTACTGGCCGAGGACCCTCTCAGAAAGAGGCCCTCAGAGGGGGTAGCAAGGGCGAGCTCAGGCCGAGGTGTTTGGGCACAGGCAGATGCGCCAATGTGTGGTTTGGTACAAGTTTTAATGACGGGCACTTTGCTTTTAAAACCAAAAGTAAGCGTCAACGAAAAGTTTGGGAGTGACCGGCCATAGGGCAGAGGTGCGTGAAGAATGCTCAGGACAGTTGTGGTTCTGCTGATGGAGGAGCTCAAGGTGGGTCCGTGCAGGGCCGACCCCGCAGCGAGCACCCGCGCGGAGATGGGCCGTGAGGGGTCACACGAGGCGCGCCACGCAGGCGTGAGGGGCCTGTGAGGTAGCCCGCAGGACCGTGGGCGTAGGGTCCCAACCCAAGCTCTCCAGGACTGTGTCCGCCCCTGCCCAACGGCGTCCGCTGCCCACCTCCACCCGCACCACGTCCCCACCTCCGTCCCCTCCCGCGTCGGCCGTGGCCCTGCCCCCCCCACCTGCCCCCCTCGCCTCCGCCCCTACCAGCCCCCGGGGTTGGTCAAGTCTCCTGGTTCCTCCGAGCCTCAGTTTCCTCACCTCTGCAAAAGGGACGGCTGAACCTTCCTTGCGGGTTCGTGGGGGAAGGCCCAGGTTGTGGACCAGGCCGGGGCTGCGGGCAGGGGTCAGCGGCCGGGTTGCACCTGCTAGGGAGGCGGAGGGCTCGCCTGCCCTCTGGACTTTGCGCTGCGGAGCCGGCCCGCCCTAGCTGGGAGATTTGGAGAGCCGAGGGGAGCCCCGGGTCCTCCCCTGGACGACGAGCTCAGAGGTTGGGGACACTCCTTTCTCTCCCCCCACTCCACCTCAGGAAGTCACAGTGGAGGGTGTGGAGACAACCAGCGGGGGAGGCGGGCGGTTGGCATTTTCCTGGGGACCCAGCAACTCGCTTGGGTGGAACCTTGGTGAGGATTCACCTGTCCCCTCATCTCGGCTGGCCCATGGCCACCCCCTCCCCCGCCCCCGTCCTTGGGGTCTCCGGGGGCCTGGCGTGAGGACCCTCCCTCCCATCGGACGTGGGGATGGGGCGGGGAACTGCGGGCTGCCTGGCTGATTCTGATTGGCCTTGGTCCCTGCCACGCTGCCATCCGTGCTCCCAGTGTTGCTGGGGCCCGGGGGCGAAGGAAGGGGGCAGGGTCGAGTGTTGAGGAGTCTCTGAGCAGCGCCACGCCCCTCCCCGCCCCTCTGTTCCCACCGCTTGTCAGGAACGCACCCTCCAGCCTTTGTGACTGCTGTGCCCTGTTCACTCACTCATTTGCACCTCACACCCGCTCTCACCTCCGCGGTCTTAGAAGACGTGTCAAGAGCCTCAGCTCCTCTCCTCAAGAAGCTTGCACGGCAGGGCCAGTGCGGAGGCACTAATTGGGGCTGCTGCTGGCGGAGGTGTCCGCCCTGCAGTGACCAAACAGGTCCCAGAATCTTCCAGTGAGAGATGTGGGTGTTAGTGGTGGCTTAAAAAATGTCCACAGCCCCGAGTGTGGGCTGGGCTTAGTGGCTGACTTCTAATGATTAGAATGTGGCAAATGGCTTCCAAGATAGTCTTTTAAAATTTATTTTTATTTTTATTTATTTTTTAATTAAAAATTTTTTTTTAAATTTTTTTTAACGTTTTATTTATTTTTGGAACAGAGAGAGACAGAGCATGAATGGGGCAGGGGCAGAGAGAGAGAGAGAGACACAGAATCGGAAGCAGGCTCCAGGCTCTGAGCCATCAGCCCAGAGCCCCACGAGGGGCTCGAACTCACGGACCGCGAGATCATGACCTGAGCTGAAGTCGGACGCTTTAATCGACTGAGCCACCCAGGCGCCCCAATTTTTAAAATGTTTTTATTTATTTTTGAGAGAGTGAGCGAGCGAGTGAGTGAGAGAGTAGGGGAAAGGGGCAGAGGGAGAGAGAATCTTAGCCAGGCTCTGCGCTCAGCAGGGAGCCTAATGTGGGGCTTGGTCCCATGATCCTGGGATCATGACCGGAGCCGAAACCAAGAATCAGACACTCAACCGACTGAGCCACCCAGGTGCCCCCCAAGACAGTCTTAGATGGTGTTGAGGCCTCTTCCTGGCTCCCACTCTCCACTGGTTCACCCTGGGGGACCAGCAGCCACACGGGGGCAATGCCCAAGCAGCCCTGGGGAGAGTCCATGTGGGGAGGACCTGAGGCCTCGTGCGCCGGGCCATGTGAGGGGCTCCTTGGAAGCAGCGACCCAATGTGAGTCCAGCTTTCAGGTGACCAGAGCCTCACCCAACAGCCTGACTACAACCTCATGAGAGACTCTGAGCCAGAACTACTCCAAAACGTCTCTCAAATTCTTGAGCGACAGGAGCTATGAAATAATAAAATGTTGTCTTAAGCTGTTAGGATCAGGGGAAATTCATCATACGGCAGTAGATTCCGGTGTCGTCGGGGACGAGGCAGCACAGAGGTGGCTGTAAGTTGTTTCAGGCTGACAGAGAGGAGGGGAAAAGGATGTGGGTCTGAGCTTTAAGGACCACGTGACTGGAGAAGCTGGAGTATGTGAAGGGCGGCAGTCACGCCCCCTGGGGGGCACCTCATGGATGGTGAATGGTGGGTGTTGCATGCCAGCTGGACAGACAGCTCAGAGCTCTGTGCCATGAGGACTGAAGCCAGCCTGGGGCACCATGAGCTGAGGAGGGTCCTGGGAGATGCCAGATGATGCACAGAATGGCACAGCTAGAGCGCCAAGCATGGAACCAGCTGGGAGCCGCGGGGCTAAGGGCGGGGGAGCCTGGCTGAGGCTTCAGGTCTCTGAATAGCCAGCAGCTAAGTGTCCCCACCCTGACCCCAGAGGTTCAGCACAGGGCTCCTGCTGGCTGAATCTAGGCCCCAGGCCACAACCCAGGGAGGAGGGGTCCGGATGTCAGCCCATCCAAGTACCAGATGCCCCCTCTAGACCGTGGGGGTCCAAAGGTCCTGGAAGAAGGGTCCTGGTGGCCACAGACTATGACATGGAGGGCACGAAAGGGGCATGGGCCACACAGCATGCAGGGTCAAGAGAGGACACCAAGTGGGCATAGGCCTCCTGGTGAAATGCCGCCCAAGTTTCAAGCTATGAGAATGCATTCTGTGGCCTTATTTGATAATTGAGTCTGTGGCCTTTGCAGTAACACCTGGCTTTCCTGCCCCAGGTGCTTGCACTTTTGCCATCTCAGCACAGTCTTGGGAGGAGCCAGCCCAAGGGTGCCGAGTGTGGAGTGCAGTGGTGGCCCCGGGATGCAATCACAGTGTGGGTTTCTTTCCCTCCAGATTATGATTGTCAGGAAGACGGGGAAGGAGCCTCCGGGGACGTCGTCTGTCTGCCTCTCTGCAGGTGAGTAGAGTCAGGATGCCTGTCGTGCCCGGGGTCAGACAGGCAGGGTGGGGCCAGAACCTGACTCCCTGCAGCTGCCTGCCCAGGGGCTGTCCAGGTGGCAGAGATGTCGCGGTCGTCTCTGCAGGTCTGGTGGGCGGCCTTCACGGGTCTTCCTCTCTCTGTGTGGAGAAGGTGGCGATGGGACGTGAGCAGGTGAGCCTTTCCTCCAAAGGGAACAGCGCTTTTCCTAGCAGACACACGGGGGCTCTGCAGAGGGCGCTGAGGCCCCTGAGCACCGGAAGGTGCTGCGGAAGCTGTTTGGGAAGTTCTCATCCAGGAAGGCGTAGAGGAAAGGGTTGAGACAGGAGCTGGCATAGCTGAGGCTGGTGACGACGTAGGAGATGCCGCTGACCAGTGACGTCTGGGGCACGTCTGTGGTCAGGGCCACGACGGAGGCCAGGTGGAAGGGCGTCCAGCAGAGCAGGCCCACGGCCAGCACAGCCAGGACCAGGGTGGTCACCTTCCGCTTGGCTCTGCCCAGAGCTTTGGTTCTGGAGTGGAGCCGCAGGGCCCGCAGCCGACGCAACAGGTCCACGTAGAGCACGCAGAGGGTACACACGGGCACCACAAAGCCCAGGACTAGCATGTAGATGCGGCTGGCCTTGAACCAGGCCCTCTCAGGCCGCGGGAAGATCAGCCCGCAACTCGTGACCTGCAGCTGATTGCTGTAGACGCCAGCAAAGGAGGAGAAGGGCAGGACCATGATGGTGACACCGATCCAGACACAAAGGCTGGTGATCTTTGCTCCGCGGAGGGTGCGCTGGGGCACCCGGCGGCACTGCGTGGTGGCCAGCACCACCAGGTAGCGATCCACACTCATGGTGGCCGGGAAGTAGATGCTGGAGAAGATGTTGTAGTGGTCGATGGCCAGCACCAGTTTGCAGAGCGGCTCCCCGAAGGGCCAGCGCTGCAGGAGGTGCTCCGTGATGCTGACAGGCAGCACCAGCGTGAAGAGGCCATCGGCGATGGCCAGGTTCAAGATGAACACGTTGCTCACTGTTTTCATCTTGGGCACCCTCCGAATCACGTAGATGACACTGTGTTACCTGCCAGCCCCATGGCACAGATCACAGAGTACACCGTTGGCAGGAGCACGTAGAAGGGTGGCAGCGGCTCGGGGAGGGTGACATTGTGCCCGGGTGCCGTTGTCCCAGGAGAAGTTGGCGCCCACCGCAGCCTGGAAGGGGAAGCCTCTGCTTTCAAGGGGATCCAGCCCAGCAGCCTGCATCCTGAGGTGGGACTGATAAGGATTCGCTCCCAGGGGCCGGTGGGAGGTGCTGTGGAGTTGGGAGTCTGGGCGGGGGCCTCCTGGGGCTGGGTTCTGAGAAAGAGAAGAGAAACTCTGGGATCTGGCTGTTCGTTTGGAACAGCAGCTGCCTCAAGTTCTCTGGCAGAGGCTGTGGCCACTTTGCCAGGGTTAAGGACACACAGGGCCTCCCTCCATCCTCCCCTCCCTGTCCTGTCTGCCCCCCATGCACACTCTACATGGGGTCAAGGCAGTGCCTTTGCAAACACGCCTCCCAGACTCACCCTGCCCCCTTCAAATCCCAGGGTCCTGAAGCCAGAGCCCTCCCAGTCACAGCGCACACCCTTTCTGCCTGGCTACCTGCTCTTTTCCCCGCCGACCTGTCCGATGACATGGAGCCAGAGGTTGGTGGCCTCCGTGGGCGTGTGGAGGAGGCCAGTTCAGGCTGTGGCAAGGGTGGAGGAGGAAGGTGTGGCCCCCATGGACGGGTGCTCATCAGGGTCCCAGTCAGCTCTTGATCTCCTGGGGGGCTTTCGGGACCTGCCTGGCCAACAGCCTCAGCGGGAGCTGGCTTCCCGGCAAGGTCTCCAGCCTGGTGGCAGCGCCAATGAGCTGAGAAGGAGGGAGGCGGATCCCGTTGGTTGACGTGGAGCTCTGGCGGGGGAAGTGGGGACAGGAACCGAGGTAGCACTTACAGTCGTCCCCGGGGTTGCTGCCATGCTCACTCGCCTGGTCGGAGTCTCCAGTGGGCGGCCCTGGTGTGCGTGTATGCGTGCGTGCGTGTGCATCTGTGCACATGTGTGCCTGTGTGTGGGGGCCTTGGGCAGGCCCAGGTTTGTTGGCCATGGCTGTGCGCGCCACTGAGCTCGTCCGTGCCTTTGTCTGTGGGTCCCTGTAGACCTGGGCACCCTTATCTGCATATGTGGGTGCCTTGGCAGGTCTTGTGCCTGACCCTGTGTGTGTGCCCGTGTGTATCGTGCATCTGTGTCTGTCCGTGTGCGGTTTCTGTCGTAAAGCTCTGTACTTGGGTCTGCGGGGCGGTCTACATAGGTTCCAGCCAGATTTAGGAATCTGGGGGGGGGGGGGTCTGTATGTCTTTGTATGGAAGCAGGATCTATTGCCTGCAGACAACCCAATTCTCTCTCTCTCTCTCTCTCTCTCTCTCTTTTGCCGAAAGAAGGACATGTACGTGTGCCAAAGCCACACATGCGGTGGAAGTGTGCGGAGAGATTTGTTCTTGTCTAGCTCCTGGTCCCTCCCTGAGTGCCCACTGTCACTAGCCACTCTCAAAGACTTGCTCAGTCCCGATACCTTACAGCTGGGCTGTTTCAGCAATGCTGCAGCTACTGACGGTCCCCGGCACCGTCTCTGGGCAGGTCCTCAGCAGGGACTTCGGCGTCAAGGGCCCGTGTGTTTCCAGTCTAGGAGGACAAGGCTGCCTACCTCCTGCTGGGTGTCTCCCCACCTTCCTCGCTGTGCTTCCTTCACCAGAGCCGCAGTTCCTGTGTCCCCGCGGCCTGGGTCAGGACAGGAGCCGGGGCAGTTGCCCAAGTACCCTGAAGTCACCCGGCCCGAGGCCGGGGGCTGGGTGCACCAGCCTCTCCTCCCACGGGCCCAGAGGTGGGCATAGCCGGGTGGGGGTGCTGGGAGCCTCAGCCGGGGGCTCCGGCCACCCCTCTAGGGCTGAGCCTCCACCCCACGGGGCCCCCAGCAGGGTCTGCTCCATACCCTGGCAGCCCCAAGGACCCTCACCTCCATGCAGGAGCACGCAGGCATTTGTTTCTGGTGTGTGTAGGGCACTGTCGCTAGAACTTGCTTTGGAACAATTCACTGTCCTGTGTGAATACCCTCAGACTTCGTCGATTTGAACAAGGACATTCTCTCTGAGAAGCAGAGTGAAAGAGGCCGGAGAGAATGCTGTCCGCCTTGCTTCTGTGAACCAGGCTGGGCCCGGGCACCCTGGGAGGGAGGGAGTGGCTCTCTGGCCCGGGCAGGATGGTCTCTGGGCCGACGGTGAGCTCCAGGCTGAGAACCAGCAAAGCTGGGGGATGTGTGGTCAGGGACTGTGAGGAGAAGCCCTGGGGGTGGCTCCCTCTGAGGATGTGGGGCTGGGGCTGGACTTGGGGATGTTTCGGGTGGGCTGAGGTGCTGGTTCCTGGACGCCAGAAGACAGGAAGAGGAGAGGGTCAGGCTCGTGTCTGGCCACAGTGTCTGGCCATACTGGCCATGTCGGCAGGTATGCGGGCTGTGCTGAGTGGCTGACCGCTCTGGGCCTGGCTGTGGGCCTTCCCTGGGAGGGATGCCGGGGTCCCCGTCCCTTGCTCATCTTAGGAGGGGTCTGTGGCTCTGTCTGCCCTCTGGCCAGCACGTAGCAGACTGGTGTCCTGTCTCGCCCTGAGCACGGGCCCTGGAGTGGGGTTCTTCACGGCAAGCCCTGCCCAGGTGGGACCCTTATATCCCTCCTGCTTTGTCCCGGCTCAGCAAAGGACCAAGTGCCGTCCCAAACTTTCTCCGGAGCTGGTGATTCCAGGCAGGCCTTTTCCTGAGTGCTCGGGAGGGGCCACAGCCCAGTATCAGAAGTACAAGAACCCTCTCGTGGGCTTTCCCACTGTGCCTTTGGCTTCCTCTGAGGCAAACCGGACTCTGGGTTTCACCCCACCGGTGTCTGGCTGGGTCTGGGACTCTGATCCCCTCTGAGACCTGGTCTCTGCCCTCCTAAGTCTGTCCTGGGTGCTGGCCTGGCTCCCCGCTGTCACCTCTGAAGTGGGATGGGGGGGGTAGAAGATGGGAGGGTGGAGGGCCCAGAGGCAGCAGGGGCTGGGGGAGAATGGGGACACCAGGTGCGGGTGCTTAGCTAGCCCCTGGCACATTCAGGTGGGGGTCTCGGGACCCCAGGGAGCCAATGCCAGGCCTGCAGGCGCAGTGACTCTCCTAGATGCCCCTTCCTCCCACAGAAGCACCTCAGCTGAGGCTCCTGGCAACACCGTGGCCCCAGCCCTTGCCCCCTGGTCCTTTGTCCTGCCCTGTGGGTTGGGCACTGTGTGAACGTCACTCCGGGGAGATCGGTTCCATTTTCAGAAATGAGTGAGGTGAGATGCTGTCAGCCTGTGGAGAGATGCGGGCAGGGAGCCGTGGGGGAGGGAGCGTGATCTTGTGTGATGGTGAATTTGTGTTTGTGTGCTGCTGTGTGCACCGGTCTGCACGCTTGGGGGGAAGCAGGTCCAGAGAGCCCAGTGGGCCCTTGTCCCCCTCAGAGCAGGGCGGCGGGGGAGCACGGACAGTGTGGCTAGTGGGTAATGAGCGTTAGACCCTGAGACAATGTAGGCCGCGAGCGAGCTTAGCCGTGTCAGCTTTACTCTGTCATGATACGTGGGTGTGGCAGCCACCTTCCACCTATCCCTGACTGAAACGGGTGACTTGGGTCTTTACACACACATGCGCGTGCACACACACTTGTACAGGCATATGCAGACATGTACAGAGACACGTGGAGACATATAGACACACACTTATGCACACACACGCATGTGCACATGTGTGCACCGAGCACCCGTGTGCTCGCCTGTGTTTCGGCAATGTCAGCTCCACCCAGGCAGGCCTGGTGGGGACGACAGGCACTCTGCCCTGCAGGTTGGGGTCCAGGCCTGCCTGCTCTCCTGCTCTCTCCTTCACGGGCTCACCAGGTGAGGAGGTGCCTGGGCCCCAGCTGCCTCTAAGAAGGTAATTGAGAAGCTGAGTTCCCTGGAAAAAGACACGGCCCGTCTTCCTAGGATGGGAACCAGGTCCTCACACTTCTCCGGGAGGCAGAGAGAGCCCTCTATGTGTAACCCTGAGGGGACGGGACTCTCCTTCCCTCCCTGCCACTGGGCGCCCAGCTGTCTCCCCGTCCTTTAACACCCAGTGAGCGCTGAGCTGTCCCCAGGGGGAGGTCATGGCCTGGGGGTTCTTGTGCCAGGTGCTGAGGGAGGCCTCTGGCTCAGGGCAGGTGGGAGAAACCCGGGGCAGCCAGACTGGGGTCCCACAGGGGCTCCGGCTTAGTCAACTTTCAAACACCCCAACTCTAGGCCCAGGGTCATTAGTTTGCTCCACGAGCATTTGACCAGGAATACAGCAGTGAGCAAAGAGGAAAGTCTTCCCGCTCTCACAGGGCTGATGCCGTAGCAGGGAAGCATCGAGCGCGGCGTGAGATGTGGTCCAAGACGAGGTGTGCTACGGGGGAGCAAAGCAGAGGGGCCTGCCGGCGATGCTGGCGCCCCGTCCATCTTTGAGAGGGTGGCCCTGCTGAGAAGGCTGGAGCCTCAAGAGTCCAAGGAGGTGGCAGAGCCTTGCAAGTGTGTGTGCTGAGGACAAAGGACAAGGGGAGGGAGGGGTCTCAGGGAGGGAGGGACCAGGGGCTTTGGCTGCCCGGACCAGGGTACTGGCTCTTGTCTCTGTGGAAACTTCGAGGAGGGGAGGATGGTCCTGCCACATCCTCAGGTGGAGAGGGTCTGTGGGGTGAGGGGGTGGAGGGGGCTGAGGGGGACGAGGGAGGGGTTGGTGCAGGAGCCCCGCCGGGGGTCTGTAGGGGCAGCCAGGTTGGAAGGGGGCGTATTGTCCAGAGTCCAGTTGGCTGTGGATGGCACCAGCCCCACCTGAGGTCTTTGGGAGGCAGGGTTTGGGGCAACCTGGGCCAGGGCCTGGGCTGCTTGCACAGCCTGCCTGCCCTGCATACGGCCCCTGCCCTGCCCACACGCACTCCCTCTTCCCTCTCCAGACACCAGCTGAGAAACTTCTAGGTGACTTAAACCCAGGCAGGAATGAGGCACGAGGGTTCCCCGAGGCAAGCCAGGCCCTTCTCAGCATGGGAGGGTCATTTGGCTGTATTACCAGACAGCCTACCCCTTCCTGTCCCCCAGAAACTCGGATGAGGAGGGCTTGGAGGCTGAAATGGAAATGGGGCGGCAGGTGTGGGCAACTTTGTAGTGGCGGCTCCCCTCCTTCCTGCTCAGGCTCCAGCAACCAGAAGCGGGCCCTACTGGGTGGGAAGGGGGGCTTCACCAAGCACGTGTCCCTGTCCCGAGTTGGGGGGCACGTCTCCCCGGGTGGTCCTGGTGCACTTGGAGTGAGATGGGTGGAAGGGGGGGGGTCTCCTCTTGTCTCCAGCAGAGCTCCTGTGATTGCTCGGAGAGCGAGGGCAGGGAGGGAGGGTGCAGGTGCCTATGTGTCTCAGGTGGGAGGGGTCACAGGCACATCTGTGTATGTAAAAACGCACGTGGGTGGTGGGAGATTGTGGATGTACCTGGACACCCTCCCCCTACGCCTGGAGTGGCCCAGCACCCTGGGCCAGAGGTGGGACCCAGGAAGGAGCCATCCATGAGCCCGGCCTCCTTGTCAGTCCCCGAATTCATGCCGAAGGTCAGTAGACAGGCAAGGCTGATTCATCCTCGAATAAACTCCTGCAGAGCCATGACTCAGACCAGAAGTCCAGGCCAGGAGGTGGTTCTGGAGCTGGGCAGTGCTTGTCCTTCTGTGCAGGGCTCATGCCACACAGTTCAGCTTGTTTCTGGTCCCGGGGAACGTGGGCAGCCGGCCTTTTCCACAGGTGCAGCCGGGAATAGGATGCTCCAGAGGCCAGACCTGTTCACCTTGGACCTGGCTCTCAGACTGTGGGCAGATGAGGCAGGGGTGGGACAGTTGGTGGAGTAAGGCCAGGATGAGGTCGCCCTCGGGGCTCCTGGGCAGGGGAGGACAGGCTGAGCTGGCAGCAAGTAGGGCCAGAGTGACGGGTCCTGCCGGGCAAGGTTGCTTATTCCCTTCCCTACCTGCCTGGCACCGACCCCAAGGACAGAGGAGGGAGCCTGGCCTGCTGCACGAGCTTTGGCGACCCCAGGGCCCTGTACGAAGTATAGCACGCACACCTTCCCGCACTGCACACAGATCTCAGCACACACGCCCTCCTCCCCCGCACTTGCAGAAACTCCTGCTCAATTCCACACCCCTCCTGCCATCTTTACATCCAGATGGTGGCGTGGGGCTGTCCGGGATGGCCACTGAGACCGGGCACTGGCAAGGGGCCCTCTCTGGCTGCAGGGGTATTGGTGATGGGGGAAGGGCAGCCAGGGCAGGCGTGGGGCCCCCAGGTCAGGTGCTCGCTGCTCCATATACAGGTGCTGGTGAGCACACATGTTTTCATGCCCCGTGTGTGCAGCATCTTGCTCGCACGTGTCATGCTGACACGCCCCGTGGTACTCGCTCACCCTTGGGTGACACGTACGTGCACATGACTGGCTCTGCCTCGGGGCTGCACGTGGCACCAGCGCCCGTTCCTGCTTTCGAGTCTCGTCTACTCATCCCGGACACCTTCACCTGGAGCACCTTCTCTTTGGCCTCTGTGGTCGGTGACCAGGGTCCTGCTGTGGTGGGGACCGGCAGGCCCGGTGTCTGCAAGGCTCTGACACAGGGAGGGATTTTGGGTGCTCTGTGGGGGTTGGGGAGGGTCCGTGCCTGGGGCCGGGGGAGTGTGGGGAAGGAAGCAGGGCTTAGCTGGGGGGCATCGGGGCTGGCTCTGGCCTCTCCCTCCAGGTCTCCGTCCTCTGTGCAGGGCCTGGCCTTTTGCTCCACAAGCCAGTGATGGCTGCTGAACAAAGGGTGCCTCCAGGAGTAGAGGGAGGCAGCCCAGCCCAGGACCCACAGGCATGCCCCACACTGGGCTTCCTGCCGATGGGGCTGCCCTGGACTCCGCTCACCCTTTGGCTCACTTGAACCTCTGCTGGTCCCTGCAGCAGACGCTGATGTTGGCCTACTGTGTGTGCACCAGGCCCTAGAAATAATGCTAGGGACGGGGCTGGGCTGGGACCTGGCAGGATTGTGGTAGCACCTCTGTCCAGCGATTATAGGAGGGGCCTCTTGCTGCCACTCTGGCAGTGGTCAGGATAAGGGGCTGAGGCTGGGACCAACCCAGCTCAGAATGGCTGCTCTACCCAGCCTGGAGCCTTGGGGTAGGGCAGGGGTGGCCTCTGCTCCCAGAGTCTGGGGTGAGGGCTTCTGTCTGAGAGACTGAACTAGACAGACCTGCGAGCGATGCTTCATGTCTAAGGAGCCACTTGTCCTGGCTCTTCTGGTCCCGTGTCCCGCAGGATACACGTCTCTTCTCCCTGCCTGACTCCTCGTGGAGCCCTGGGCTGGGTCTGCGACCATTCTGTCCCCACCAGAGTGCGCTCGGCCCAGGGTTCCAGGGAGGGAGAGAGACAGCAGGTGGAGGGAGTTTTCCGCTGCGAGCCAGACCTGGTGGGAGTGTGTCACGGCAGAGCAGGCTGTCCGTGCAGGTGTGGCCGTGGTGTCCACGTATGTGAGCTGGGTGTGTGTGCAAGGGCATGCGGACAACTCTGGGCTGGTGCTGTGGCACAGGCGGGCTTGCTACGGGTCAGGCATGTGGCTTGGTCAGGGCTCAGAGTTCCTTGCCTGGGACCTCTGCCCCCGTCCAGCACCGAAGCATAGACCTGCGAGTGGGTGGGCCGGAGAGCCCTGCGCTGACCTGCTTGGCCTGGCCTGCTGGGCCCTGCAACAATCCGTGGGGAGAGTCTAGTTTCACGGGGCCCGTGGCCACCGTGGTTGTGGTTTCCCAGGGGAGGACGGAGGTTTGAATCCAGACTGGAAGTCCCCCCACCCCTTGCCCACCGTGATTTCTGTCTCAGGTGACCAGCAAGCTGTGCCATCAGCTGGGGATGGAGAAGGCGAGGAGGCCGTGTGTGCGCACCGTACGTTGCCCGTGCCGGAGTTCCTCCGTGCTGCAGTGGTGGAGTTGGCAAGGGTGACACCGTGTTCGTGGAGGAGGTCAGGTGCCAGGCTAGGCGAGGGCACCTTGGGAAGGGCTGACGTGGTTTGGCGGTCTGAGCGGTCTGGGAGGAAGATCAGAGTCAATGGGGTGTGTGGGCACAGAGTTCACGGCTTCCATCTTGGAATGGGAGAGGCAGGCCAGCCTGGGGATGGGGGTTGGAGGAGGTGAGGGGCAGGGGGGCCCAGTTTCATAGCAAAGGCTCCAGGTCTCGGCTTAATGGTGGCCTCTTGCCCTGAGCAGCGTTGCCTTCTCGTACCCAGAGCCCCGCCAAGTGCTTCACTGGGGCTCCTTCTCTGTCTTCTCACTGGACTTGAGGACTGTGGTGTGGTCCGTGTGTCCTCAAGGCTGTGTCTAGAGCCCAGGACCTGGGTGTCCTTCCTCCCCAGGCCTCTTCTTGAAGCTCCAGGTCTTGAAGGAGATTCTGGGCCCCACACCCGCCCTGGGTGAGTCAGCAAGGGCCCAGCTCCCACTCATGTGTAGCCTCTCTAGTCTCCATGACAATCCTGTCCAAACAGGTCATACCTGGGTGTCCACCTTGACTGTACCCTCTCAAGAGCCCCCCACCTCCCCATCTGTGACCCTGCAGCCTCTGACATCCCCTTTGTGGGAAGGACCATCCTGGTGCACCTGGGCCTCTCTGGGTTTTAGTACCGAACATCTGAACTCCAGGAAACGCCTTGGCTCTGGACAAACCATTTATCCATGGGGCCTGCCGGGGTGCATGTGGGAGGGCACTTCCCCCAGAGGGAAGGCTGCCTGCTGTAGCCCGTAAGGCCTGGACTCTGCCTGAAGACGACGTCTTGTCCCCTTTCCCAAGTCTCTTGGCCTGTCTCCTTCTGCTTTACCCGAGTGGCCACTATGGGCCGGGTGCTGCCAGACCTATCAGCCCTCGTGTTGTTTCTGCCCGTAAGGACCCAGGAGGCGGTACCAGTCTTGCCTTACTTTGTAGGTGAAAACAGCAGGCTCCGACGGGGCTTCTCCGGCATGAGCTTGTGATGCTAGAGCAACCGGACACACTTGGCTTCCGATGGAGCTGCTGCCGTCAGCGTCATCCACGGGAGGACACTCGGGGGCCGGCCCTGGTGTCAGCTACCTGCTGCTCCCTCAAGAACCTGGCCCTCTGCGGGCAGGTTCCAGAGCAGCTGGAAACCCGGAGCCCCTGAGTCCTTCCCGGGGATCGAGGAGCGTAGCCGTGAGCAGAGTTCGCGCTCTCGCTGAGAGACCCTCAGAGCTGGTGGCTCTTGCCGCGGAGGTGGGTCCTGCCTGAGGTCTCTGTCCATATCCCCGCAGGGTGGTCTGGAGTGCTGGTCTAGAGCCGGGTCCGTCCTTGCTGTGTGAGCCTTGCTCTGCTCATTGCCTGCACGGGCTGGGCCCACTGCCTGTGGATGCTGGAATGAACCTGCCGTCCTACCTGCCCACGCTGCTCTGGGCCTGGTCTGGGGTCTCAGCCTGGGGCTTGGGCGGCTCAGATGGACACTTGGAGTCAATACTGGCCTCACATCAGCTGTAAGTGGGACAGGAGGCTGTAAGGGGCTGTGAACTGCAGGGTGCAGGGGGGACAGGGGTTCCTGGAGGTGGTGTGTGGTGGGGATCATCAGGTTGTGCAGGGAACTGAGAAACCGGGTTAGCCACTGGCCCAAAGCACCTCGAACCCCCCGTCTTCCAAGAGGCTCTCCCAGACTAGTTTTGAACAGCCAAGGCAGTCATTTTCCTTAGGGTTGGGGTGTGTGAGCAGGATCCCCTCTGTCTCCCAGGCCCGGTGAGTTCTGCTCAATGCAGCCCAACCCTGACACCTAGTGGCCAGTTATGAGCACTGCTGCAGAGAGGACAGGACAGCTGGCTTGGGGGGGGCGGGGGGGGGGGGGGGGGGGGGAGGTGGCCCTCCAGCCCAGGTCCCTTGGAACTTTCCTAAAGAATAACCTGGACACGCCGAAAGGAGGCCCCAGTGGTGGGACCCCAGGCTTTGTGACAGAACTGCACGTGGCTCATTCAACACATTTGTGAACTTCTGTGGCAGTTGCGGGGGTGGGGGGTGGGGGGTGGGGGCGTGTTCCTGAGGATTCAGGGACACGTGTGGCTGACCTTCAAGTAGTTCCATTCTGGGGTTGATGTTCATCATGCTAGAGGCTCGTCTTTCTTTGATGGGCCAACACTGATCGAGTTATGGCAGGCTTCCTAGAGAGGTGGCCTCTTAGCTTCCAGGGGTGAGTAGGGTTACCTGGGGAAGGTGTAGGAGCATGAGAGGGAGCAAGCAAGGACAGAGGTGGGAAGGGGTGAGGCTGGAGGGCCGGCAGGGCCACAATGAGAAGAGACCTTAATGGGTCTCTATCTGGGGGCAGTGCGGACTGCAGACAGTTTTAGGCAGAGGGGTGATGTGGCCGCGTTTGTGTTTCAAAACAATCATTCTGGCTGCTGGATGGAAGGTGGACAGGAGGGTTGGGGCTGGCAAAAGGTGGCCACTGGGAACTGGAGCCACTGAGATCCCAGTCTGGTGGGGGAGGGGGACACTGGCAGGTGGGTCCTGGGGACAGGCTGATTTGGAGGGGAGTTATGGGTACCAGCACCCTTGAAGACAGAGAGGTGGGGACACCTGATGTTGGGAGACCGGGGGCTGGAGTCTCAGTTGCTAGATAGATAGCAACTGATAGAACAGTTGCAGAGGGATCCACGGGGAGGGGCTTAACAGGTCTCAACTGCCCGGAGAGGCCTTAGCTAAGTCCCTGCCTGATGCTTCAGCCTGCTTTCTTCCCAGCGGGGCAGGGGCAGTGCAGATCTCTGATGGCAACACTGGTGGCCAAATCTTACATCCCAACATAGCAGAGAAGAGGGTCCAGGGGTCTTTTGAGGGTGGGAAGGTGTCTGGGCAGCGGGAGGCTCCCTGGAGCCCAGGGGGACGATAGATGAGGCAGGCGCCGGGGGGCCTGAGCGGGGGCCTAGCAGCTTGAAAGGCTCCAGAGGTGCCCAGTGGGGCTTTGGGGACTTGACATTTCCGCGTGATCTGTGTGAAAGCGTCGTCCCTGCGTTGGTGAGGAGCTCGTGTGATGGGCAAGAGATGTGCACGTGCACACGCTGTGTGTTGCGTGTGCATGCGTGCGGTGTATACGCTGCGTGTTGAGTGTGCGTGTGTGTTGCGCGGACTGTGTGTTGTGTGCTCACACGTGCCGGGTGTCTGGGAGTTCTCCTTTCTGCCTCTGCTATTTTCTTCAGTCTTTCTCTACTTGGCAACCAGAGTGATTTTTCTAAAATCCAGTAGGGTCATGTCATTTTTGTCTCTAAAATCCTTTGAAAACTACTCATTAAATATTTATGAGCGAAAGATGAGATCGTGTTTGGGATTTGCCTGAAGACAGTCCTGGGAGTGTGGACAGAGCGGATCTTTGACAGAGTGTGGTGGGAGGCACGCTAGTCCTGTGTTCTCTCCACTTCTGTGTGCACGTGTGGTGTCGTCGGGATGATTTGTGAGCCAAAAGACTTTGAAATGTCATCAAAAGTTCTTGGGTGTCCTGTTGGCTCTACCTTACAGATTTTCTGTCTTTCATTATCTGTGAACTATTCATAGCTCTATAATCCCAGAAAATTGATAGTAGTGCAGACAGTTCTTTTTCACCGAAGCGCAGATTAGTTCCGTCGGTGGAAAGCACCTGAGGGTTGCTCTCTGAGTGGTGACCAGTCGTCACGTACTTACAGACTCATTTCAGGGTTCTTGATCGCCTATGTTTATGTTTGTGGTTTGGATTTTCCTTTGAACTGGGTCGTAACATTTTACTGGTGTCTTCATCAATGAGCGTTGTGGGTTGAGTCAGGTCCTTAAAAAGACATGTTGAAGTCCTGACCCCAGCACCTGTGAACGTGACCTTATTTGGAAGTAGGTATTTGCAGATGTGATTAGTTAAGATGAGGTCGTAGGGACGGGAGTGAAATCCTTATCAGAAGAGGAAAATTTGCATACAGACACAGAAGATACAGCCGGAGGCTACGTGATGTGCGATGGAGGTGGAGACTGGGACACTGGAGACCACCAGAATCTGGGAGGGGTGAGAGAGGAAGCCCAGCTAGACATTGGGAGAGAGCGTGGCTCTGCTGGCACCTTGGCTTTGGAGTTCTGCCTTCCGGAACTGTGAGAGAGTGAAGTTGTGCTGTTTTAAGTCACCCCATCTGTGGCGGGAAACGCATTCAGTGCTTTTATGCTCGCGGGGAGCCCCAAATAGAGGGGTCAGGACTACGGGAAACGAGAGAGGCCGGAGGAGGGGTGGGTCATGGAGACTTTTGTACCTTTTCCTAAAGGCAGTGGGAAGCTTTTGAGAAAAAAAATGCAAAAGACAGAAAACAAATCATTCTCGAAATGTTAAAGAAAAAACTTTCAAAGGTAAAATCATGATCCTCACGTCAAAGATTTTATTTTCCTTTCATTAGTTCTAACTCCTGGGACTGAGAACAGGGTTCGAGGCTCTGCAGCCACAGTCACTTCTGCAGATGGTCCTGGCGGAGGTCAGCCCAGGGGCAGGCAGGGGTCATGTGGGCAACTGTTGGGTATCGAAGGTGGAGCGTTAGCACGTTTGCCTTGGATTGTCGACGCTTCGTCATTCAGTCCACAAATGGCAGTAGAAGTGGCTCTGGCAGTCCTGGCTCCAGACTGTGCGTGTTTGTGCGCACATGTGTTTGTAGACGCATCCCAACATGGACAGATCGCAAGGCGGGTACACCCTGGGACCCATGCCCTGGAGGGCGCAGTGCAGATTCTCTGCAGTGTAGACACATCAGGGGTGGCTATGCTCCACTATGCATCCTGCAAGGTGGATGTACAGGGTGTAGTGCAGGGAGGACCCTCTGCAGTGTAGACGTGCTGGCTGCGGTATAGATGCCCTGCAGTGTAGATCCTGTGGTAGAGAGTGGACGGTGTGGGCCGTCTGTGCACGCCCTGTTCCAAGGCACCTGGCTGGGCCTGTCCCCTGGGCACACAGGAGGCAGGGTGAGGATCGCTGTTGGGGCTGTGGGCCGAGAGTGGCTGGGCAGCCCATCAGATGGGGCCTGAAACTCAGCCCTAAACCCAGGTGGGGGTGCCCTAGGGGGGGTTGTGTCCTCTCTCACATCCTGTGGGGACCCCTGTCACTACCTGTCCTCATGGACCCCCAGCCTGAGTTCTGTCCGTCCCAGTGGATTCCTGGGGGCTTCTGGGGGGGGGGCGTTGTCAGACCACATTTCTCTCTGGGGTCATTGGTCTTGTCCACAGTCATGTTGGAAAGGGCCCCAACACTTGCTTCAGTAGCTTCTGGGGATTGTATTAACTTTAGGACCCCACCCCACTGCCAAGGCAGGTCAGGGTGAGCCGGGCACCTGGGTTTTGTTTCTTTATTTGTAATGGAAGTATGACAAACACACTGATTGATTCAGATCCAGTGTGTGTCCCCGTGGACCCTCACAGAGAGCCCTGGATCACACAGAATGTGGCCCCAGAGCAACACCCCGGGGTTTAACAGGGTCCTGGGGACCCACCTGGGTCCCCAGACTGTGTCTCCTCTCTCATCTGCCAGACGGTGGCAGAGTTCCCTCACATGTGCCCGCAGGGACAGCTTCCAGGGGCTCCTGGGGGAGGGGCCCGTCTGTGGGGTGCTGGGAGTCAGCGGAAGCTCCCATTAGACTCTCAGAGGGGCTAGCATCCAAAAGGAAGCCTGCCAACACATAAAATCACATGGGGAGGCCCCCGATCCCGTCCCCAGGGTCAGAGCCTTTGGGGCTGGCTACAGGATTGGGAATTCAAAAATGTATATATAAATATTTTAATACATTTTATTTTTCCTTTTTGGAGGAGGGGGAATAGGTTATACATGCAGATGATTCAAAAAGAAAAAGGCACAAGAGAGGGTCACCCTGAGGAGGGAACCTCTCCTGCCTTCTCAGCCACAGAGAGGCATCTGTTCTGCCATCAGTCTCTCACGGGGCCTCCAGGGCAGCCCCGTCCACGTGGCTCTGTGTCTGTGAGAGTCCCCGTGTGGCCCACGGTGCTGACTAGCCATTGTTGATGGACATTCAGGCTGTTTTTCACTTTTCCGTCATGGACAGTGATGCAGCGATGTCCCTGAACGTGTGCCTTTCCCGATAGTGAGCTTGTCTCAGGGTAGATCCCTAGGAATACGGGGTAGTTTTAACTTTGGAAGGTCTGTTGTCTCGTTGCCCCCCACAGAGCCTGCCACCGCCCTGCAGCAGTGGGTGAGGTGTCGTCCCCATTCTCCCAACGCGTCTGTGCCGAGAAACCTTTGGATCTTTGCTAATCTAAGAGGGTCGACACGGTTTGAGATTGCGTTTCTCCTACCGGGAGCTAAGTTGAACAGCTTTCTATGTGTTTGAAAGTTTGTAACTTCTCCTTGTTCTATAAATTATTTATGTCCTTGACCCATTTTCTATTGGGTTGTTGGACTTTGTCTTACTGATTTGTACAGCCTTTTTATGCAGTAAGGCTTTATCCTTAAACACCTGCAAATATTTTTCTTCATTTGTTATTTGACTTTTATCTTTGTTTAGAGTAGTTTTGCCTTGCAGAAATGTTTGTACTATGCGAGGTGAAATTCTTTTTATAGTTTGTGCTTTGTGAGCTCATAATATTGTCCCTATTCTAGTACTTCTATTGTTATATTTAAATGTTTGCCTCTTTGGTCCATTCGGATTTATTTTGGTATACAATCCAAATTAGAGATCTGTGTCAGTTAGGGTCCAGCTAGGAGACCCACGCTCCAGTTGGGAAACTGAGGAGAGCTGAAAAAGGGGACCGAGGTGTAGGCAGGAGGATTGCCCTGGGTAAGGTGGAGCCCACCCCTAGACCTGAGAGCACCTAGAGAAGGCTGCCTTACAGGAGCTGAGCCCTGTGGGTGAGAATAAGTGCCCGGGCTCCAATCTCCTGCGAGGGTCCTCAGGCAGCAGCCAAGAGGCAGGTGGCCAGCAGGTGCCCTGTGGCTCTGGGCAAGGGGACAGAGGAGGAGTGGGGGCTGGGCTAGATGCTGGGCACGTCCAGTACAAGGTGGTGAACCAGTTATAGAAGCAGCGCGGGACTTGGGAAGGGGCTCTTTGAGGAGCTCCCTGGGGGAGTTGGACAGAGCCCTTAGGCTGCGAGATGAGGTTGGGAGTTTGGAGGCTCTGGAGGCCAAGGAGAAAGACCTGTGTGGGGTGAGCTGACCATGAGCTGGTGGCCCTCAGGACAAAGCCACGATCTGCCTTTCCAGCCCTGGGCTGTCTCTGCTGAGCTCTTGGGACCTCTCTGGGGCAGTGGGGTGGGGGTGGGGCGGGGGATGATGCTGGGCCGTGCATGGAGCAGGGTCTGCGGGGGTGGACAGTGTGAGGGAGGCCACTGGTGTGTGCAGGGTCCCTGGCCTCCTCTCAGAGGAGGACCCACAGGACGCCCTGCCCTGCAGGCTGCCAGCACTCTGGGAAGGGGGATCCAAGGTCTGATTGGCTCTGCTAAGGGCAGTTGAATTTGGGGAACCCATAGGGGCCCAGGCAGGTGCAGTGTGGAATGGGCTGGCGGGGGGGCAGGGGGGCTGATCTGTTGCCTGTCTGACCCTGTAGCCCACCATCCTGGCTTGCTTGAATGGGGGGGTTTCCAGGACTCTCCGTTTTAAAATCAGGATGGCCTGGGAAAACGCTGGTCAGTTGGCCACACTGCTTATATGCCACACCCACCAGCGCACAAATGAGGTGTCCAGCCTGGTCCTGCAGGGTGCTGCTGGGCCTCGGGCCACCCGAGACCCCTGGTTCCCCTGTTCCTGGCAAAATCCTCGGTGCACCCCGAGTCTTGACCATCCTTCGATTTCCTTGGTGGCAGTGGCCCCATTGTGTGGGGGAAGAAAGCGAGGGTTTGTCATGGCTCTGTTTACCTGGAGTGAGGTCGTTTCTCCTTGTCTGTGCAAGGCTGGACTGCTCTGCATTTTCATGGTAAATTTGTTTTCCAAGCCGTTGTTGAAATTCTGGGGGCAGAGAAAATGCATTTGCTCCATCACCTTTACGGATGTGACAAGTCCTATAAAATCTATTAAAGCCTTTAATGAAATCCCTGCTCAGAGGTGCTCCGTGAATGAATGTGGAATCGGAATTTAAATTAAAATGTTGTTTTTGTAGTCTTCAAGGCTTTGCCTGGGAAGAAATTAAAGGGACAGTTCACCTTTTTGTGATCATTCCCAGGCTCAGTGGGTGATTTTGCTTGGTGGCCCTCTGACTGGGTGCTGGGGGCCTTCCTCTGACCCTTGGGCCGGGTGAGGCATGGGATGGCACGGAGGCAGCAGCTGTCCCTACACCCAAGACCGTCCCCACCCCAGGCCCCACAGAGGACGCCATGTGGAGGGAAGGCAGGTGCAACTGTGGGCTGGGTAGCTGCTCGGGACTGGAGATAAATGTATTTACCTACAAGCAAAAGTTTTCTTGTTTTAAATTAAAAAAAATGTTTATTTATATGAGAGAGAGAGAGAGAGAGAGAGAGAGAGAAAGAGAGAGAGACAGAATGTGAGCAGGGGAGGGGCAGAGAGAGAGGGAGACACAGAATCGGAAGCAGGCTCCAGGCTCCGAGCTGTCAGCACAGGGCCCGACGCGGGGCTCGAACACACGAGCCGTGAGATCATGACCTGAGCTAAAATAGGATACTCAACCCACTGAGGCACCCAGATGGCCCAAGCAAGTGCAGTTTTTGTGTTCAGAGCCCACACTCCGGGCGGACAGACGTGCCTGGAAGAGGCGTTAGTGGCCTAGAAAGGAAAGGGAGAGCGGGTATGGGTGTGTGTGGAAGGGCTGGGGCAGGGAATGGCACTTGGGAGCCCTGCGAGGAGGCAGTAGGGGGTGTGGGGGCGTGTGGCTGGGCTGGGGAGGAGATGCCCTCCTGGCAGGATTCCTCCCTTCCTCTTTGGGCATCTGAGTCCTGCCCCGTGGACTTCAAACACGCTCAGCAGTCTGTCACTAAGAAGCAAACCCAAGGCCTCTCCCCACCTCCTTCTCTTCACTGCCCTGGAGAGGCTGCTGCTCTGAGTCTTTTTCTAGCTCCTCCTCGTCTCTCCACCCTCCACGAGGCACCACTGCCTCGCGGAAGAGACAGGTACAAACACAAAGAGCTTGCTCAGCTGCTTTATGTGGGGTGTGCATAGATACAGCCATGTGAAATCACACTTAGGATACCAAAAAGGTGCTTATCTTTCCTATTTTTCAGGTTGGTAACATCATCCCATTCCTTCTGTGATGAGAAGGGGTTCTAAATAATGCACAACCTGGGGCGCCTGGGTGGCTCAGTCGGTCGAGCGACCGACTTCGGCTCAGGTCATGATCTCACGGTTTGTGGGTTCGTGAGTTCGAGCCCCACGTCGGGCTCTGTGCTGACAGCTCAGAGCCCGGAGCCTGCTTCAGATTCTGTGTCTCCCTCTCTCTCTGCCCCTCCCCCTCTCATGCTCTGTCTCTCTCTGTCTCAGAAATAAACATTAAAAAAAATTAAAAAATACACAACGCATGTTTAAAGTACGTAGCAGCAAAGTACTGCGAAACGACGCTGCTACATGGAGGGGTGCTGGCTCCTAGAGCGAGGCCCAGGATCCCCTGTCGTGGGCGAGGGAACCGTGGGAGTGGGTGAGGGCAGCAAGCTGTGCAGATACAGGGGTTCAGGTGACAAGGGCCATAACCGAAGGAAAGAGAGGAGCCCCAGCTGGATGTCGACATTTGTAACATACGCAATGAGCAAGGGTTACTCCCGGAAACATGGAAATGTTTACAAATCAATAAGAAAATTACAACCAACAGAAACAAAGGGCAACAGGCGGTGTGCAGGAGTGGGGGTGGATAAATGGTTTTGAGGACCCTGAGTGCTGCCTCCCTCTCTCCCCAGACAAAGAAGTGGCCTTGTAGGTCCTGAGCTGCCTATGAGAAGCAGGACACCAGGATACTCACAACCCTGTCCTGGGGCAGGGGGCGGGGGCGGGGCAGCAGACAGCGAATTTCCTGAGGGTAAAGGGTGTGATGCATGGCTGTCTTGCATGGAGAATGTTCCAGGCCCAGAGGTTCTGCGGGAGCAAGACCCGGGAGAAGCCTCACCTGCCCTTGTGACAATCCTGGATTTCTGGGTCATTGGCTACCAAATTGGGAACCTGAGTGTGTGGTACGTCCTGCCTGTCCACGAAGCTGCCTCTACAGCCCCAAATTGTATGGAAGGACACCCAATCTCACTAGTCACCAAGAAAACGTAAGAGGTTAGCAATACCCAAAACTCAGGTACCGTAAGGGCAGGCAAATAGATGCGAAGCGGTGAACTTCATGCTGTGGCAAGAGAGCGACCAGCGCAAGCCCTGGAGAAACTTATCCGAGGCATCGGGTCACCCACAGCAACCTGTGGTCATCAAGGCACCCTGGGTCATCTGGGGCATCCGGCAGCAAGGAGACAGAGGCATTGAAAATGTGCTTCTCATGACAAAATAGCGGGCCTGCAGACCCCTCAGCAGGAAAATACATAGGTGCTGTTTCTCTGCTCATCACAGTGTTGCACAGGGGTTAGAATCAGCAGGGCCAGCTCTGATACGCATCAGAAATAGCGCTGAGCCCTGAGAGGAAGCCGCAAAGGGTTTGGTATTTGCGATCACGTTGATGCAATCTGCACAGAATACAAGTGCGTTGCTCTTGGGTGTGTTTGCAAATGGTAAGACTCTGAAAATGTGCAGAGATGACACAAACCGATTTCAGAGACGCTCTCTAGGGAGGGTGGTGAAGGCCCAAGCATTTCTCATCGTCCCTGTTTTTGAACACTTTCATGCTTAAAAACCAAGCCAAACCAAACAGATTATGGGAAATGAGATGAAAAGACAGCACGCCGAAGGGAGTTTACCCCCAGGTGGTGGAGGAAGGAGCAGGCGGTGTTGGGTCTGGACAGAGGGAGGACTTTGAGGGCCCCGGGCAGAATTTTGTAGCAGGAAGAGCTGAAGAGAAGAGGAAGAGTCCAGGGCAAAGGGATCTGGGGAAGGTTGGGTGGGCCAAGGGTGAGGCAGGTGCTCAGTTTCTGGCCTTAAGGCAGGCTGATGCCAAGCAGGTCCCACAGAGTCAGAATGACACTTGTGGGGCCCCGGGGAGCGGGTAGGGCTGTGCACCGGCATCACACCGCAGGATCTGGGCAGTAGAGGCAACGTGTGGCTCAGGGAGGGGCCGGTTTCTCTCCGTCCAGGCTTCAGGGGTCAGGTATGGGGTCAGGATAGAGCTGAGCTCGTGGGTATGGAAGAGAGAGGGCTGCAGGTTGAAAGAACGAGCCTCTTGCGCTGAGGCTAAGAGCGCACTTAATTACGCATCATACAGAGAACGTTTCATGCAGTAAACAGAGCATTAAAGGCTGGCTCAATCATGGAGCTGTTTCCTGTGGCTCAACAAGTTTATAATAAACACAGTTAAACTTTTATTTATGGCACAGCTGCTAATTGCATCATAAACATTTTTCATCAAGCAATTGCTGTTTACTCATTTGCCAATCAGCTCATTATCCAGCCACCTTTCTCGTGCTCCTGATACTTCCCAAATCCTGCCGTTTGCCATGCCTGCCCCTGCAGCCGTCCTCCAGCACCCTCCCCTGCCCCCGGGCTCCAAGGTGTGCCCACCCACTCCTGGCGGGGTCACTCCTCCTCTCCAGCCGGCCTCAGAGGGCCCTGCTCTGTCCTGCTCCCCTGCTCTAGAAGAGGCTGTGTGCCCCATGACCCGTCCCGCCTGCAGACGGCACTGCTGACCTGTCCTGCCTTCTCCTCCTTTCCTGGCTCCTGAACCTTGCAGCCCCCCAGGGCAGACCTCGCCTTGTCTCTCTCTCCTCACCTTTGTCACAGCCCCTCAGCTTGTTGGGACGTCTCTGGGCATCTCTCTACAAGACTGGGAGTTACGTAAAACCGAAACTTGGGAGCCTGAGGCTCATTCCTGTCCCTAAGCAGGCCATGTCCCTAACACTCAGCTCCTGTTGGTGGTGTCGGTAACCCAGCATAGCTTCATCTCCCAGGAGGTGCCTCGTAGAGTGTTGAGGTTCCTCTCACATGTGTTCATACCTTCGTGCATTCATTCACTGAACCTTGACCGCTTCTTGTGTATGGGTGGGTGACTCCCACGGAGTCTCAGAAGTCCTTATCCCCTCCTTCCCATGTCCCCTCTGCAGGCTGGCCCCAGAGTGAGCCCATATCGGGCTGAAGCAAAGTGGAGCCCGAGCTGGTGGGTCCTTTGGGTGGAAGAGACCTCCTGCCCAGCACTTGGACCCCGTGACACCTGCCCCACCGGGCAGCAGACCTGGAGCCTTGGTTTCTGACCTTTGTGAGGGTGACAGATTAATCTTCTGGGTGGCATTTGTGGAGTCCTCTCCAAGCCTCTCAGTACAGAGAAACTGGCTGAGCACTTCTTGTAGTCAGAGCCTCCCAAAATATTCTTCTGAGGGCTTCCCCTCCCTGCTGGCAGTCCAGCCACGTCACATGGCCCAGCTCGGAAGGAGGACATATTTGTACTGGAGCCTCGTGGGAGGAAAGGGAGAGAGACTACCCCATTCCACCAGCCCCTTCCTTTCTTGGATCAAACATTATTAGAACCCCTCTGATGGGTTTGAGTGTCCAGACGAAAGCCTGCTGGCAGAGAAGGATACCAGGGCCCCTCCCCACAGGGGCTCACTCCAAGGGGGAGGGGAAAGTCCAGATTCCACACGAGAACCTGGACACTGTGGGCAGAGCATGTGGGATAATGTGGGGAGCCCCGGGCTCATCAGAGTCAGGCTCCCTTCCCTCCCCACCCCGGCAGCCTGCAGGGAGCTGCAGCAGAGGCCAAGTGTTACCCAACTAGGGTCCTGGACCCAGTGACAGTAGAAACGAGTCTGGACCCCAAATTTAAAGGCACAGGCAAAGTTTTACTAGGGCAAGAGCTGCAGCTGCAGGGAGATGAAGTTGACAGACTGGCTCCCCAAGCTAGCCAAGGTGGGAGGGCATGGGGGCGGGAGGCCTCAGGAAAGTGGGGTGCAGGCACAGTGGACAGAACACACTTCTTCATACATGGTGGGTTTCATTTGCATGCTAAGTCTCTACCTCTGGGCAGGAGGGGAAAAGTCGGGGAAGATCAGATTTGGTGACCATCCTGTCTCAGATCATTTTGAACCAGTCAGGGCTTGCTCCTTGGTGCATGCTCTGCTCTGCAAGACAAATGATGATAGCCAGCAGGCAGGGCCCCGGGTGCCCCGGGGGTCCTTCCCAAGCCACCCCCTCCTCCAGTGTGAGCCAGGCTGCAGGGGCTGTGCAGGACACCTGGTCCACAGCGACACCTTGTGGCCATGACTGGAGCCACACAGCCCGCTCAGTAGTAGGACTGAGTCTCAACCGGGGGCAGGGCGGGAATGGTCCCTCTTTGGACTGGGTAAGTCCTCAGTGGTTTCAACTGAGTATACATGTTGGTGGAAGAGGCTTAAGAAGGAAATCACAGATTTTGTGCTTGGAGGGTCTGGATGCATTTAGCACACCAGCCAGAGAAACAAAAACCTTGTATCTTGAGCCGGTAAAGGGCCATTTATACCCACTCACCTTCCCGAGTGTTTCACAGCCCTTCTCTTGGGATCCAGGGGAGTATCCGGCCGAGGCCTGCTTTTCAGATCTGGTCAGGTGGGAGAACAGATCTATCACAGCCACGTCAATATGCGACAGGTGGGCCCGGGACCCCTTGTGCTCAGGCCTGGGCCTGATATGCAGGGACTGATATTTGTCAAGTATATCACCAGACCAGCAGGTTGGGCTATATGCAGCCCAGGGGCCTGGCAGGAAGCCTTGGACCCGCTTGTGGGATCTGTGCGTGTCAGGGAGACTCTGGGCCCTGTCTTGTCTTGGGGTTGGACACTCCTTGGCTCTAAGTCTGGCCCCTCCTTCCTGTGCCCACCAGCCCAACTCCAAACCTGGCAGGGGACTCAGGCTAGGCCTGTGGTCAGGAGACAAAGAGCTGCCCTGGCTGAGGCCCTGGGCAGCTGAGGGGCTTCAGCACGGGCTGGGGGATGGGCTGGTGACTTCTTGGACAGCATCCTCTCCTTCCTTCATACCCCCCACCCCCAGACTCTGTTTTCAATCAGTTCAATTAGTACAACTTTAAAGCAATTAGAGAGAATTAACAGCCAGGCTGCTGTATGTACTCCTGGCCCCCACCTCCCGGGCTCTCCTAGAGAACCTGCACCAGCCTGACAGCGCCCCACCTTCTCTAGAAGGTCTGTGGTGGGGAGGGGGGGCAGCCTAGGGGAGACACCCAGAGACACAGGCTCTG
This sequence comes from Panthera uncia, assembly GCF_023721935.1. Taxonomy (NCBI): domain Eukaryota; kingdom Metazoa; phylum Chordata; class Mammalia; order Carnivora; family Felidae; genus Panthera; species Panthera uncia. The sequence goes on along the minus strand of NW_026057578.1, from coordinate 239,556 downwards.
AGACTAGAATGAAGCGGGGCAAGTAGGGTGACAAGGAAGGGAAACCCGACGGGGTCGCTTTCAGAGAAGATAGAGAACGCTGGTTAGAAGCTCAACCCCTGAGCCAGGGTGCTGGGTGCAAATTCAAAGCCCTGACCAGAGCCAGCCCCTCCCCTCTGCACCTCCCTTCCCTCCCCCACCTCTCTCCACCTCTTCCTCCTCCCTCCTCCTTCCTCCCCTCCCTTCCTCCCCCTCACTGACCTCCTTGACCTCTCTTGTGGGGGGGTGGGCGTGGGGGAGGAGGACGAAATCCTTGCCCTCAGGGTGTTGAGGGCATTGGGTGTTTGTGGCTTTTCTGCTCACACAGCTGCTGCCACTTTTGTGGCCTCAGAGGAGGAAAGGAGTCTGCACCAGTTTTCTGGGGAGGAGGAACATGCCAGCTCTGCCTCCACTCTCTGTCTTCCAGGGGCCCCCAGCCGGGTACCCCTTGCACCCCTTGGCCAGGTAGGGAGTTATGTCTCAGAAGGAAGCCTCTGTCTGCGGCTCTGGCCTCTGCACTCCGAATACCAGGGTGAGCGAGTGCCCAGCCCTGTGCCCCTGCAGGTGGCAAGCGCATTCTGAGTTAGCTCCTGAGCTGCATGGAGGAGGTGGCTCTTCTGTGCTGCAGAACCCTGGTCGGAGGCCTGGGCCCCTCTTCCAGAAGGATGGACGGAGGGGGAGTGGGGCAGGTGCAGGCCTGACTTTGCAGACAGAACCCTTTGTATGGGGACCCACCTACCCCTCCCCAAGCCTTCCGGCCCTGCCCCTCCCCACTCCCCCAGCCTCTCAAAGAAGGCCTGTTCTCTGAGCCTCCTCTGGGAGACCCCTCCCACCAGCCCAGCCTCCCAGAGATGTGTGTGGGCCTCAGCAGTGCCCTTCCTTCCTTTACCCATCCACACTGATCTGAAACTCTGAGCAGGCCCTGAGCCGAGTGCTGGGTAAGGCAGACCTACGCTGTCTCTCAGCCTCTCCCAGAGGAGTTGGGTGCTGGGCAGATGATGATACAATTACTGTGCAATTCCATCTGATAAGGCTGCTGGGAGGAGGGCCAGGGGCCAGGAGAGCTCCAAGGACACCCGGACCCAGACTGGAAGCTTCCCAGGAAGGGCTTAGCCTGAGGATCTGGGGAAGGAGGTGGGTGTGGTAAATCCTGGGAGGTGGGAGGGGGCAAACCCGAACGTGGCTGAGCTCAGGTGAGCGAGGCCTGAGGCCTGAAGGGGGTCTGGCTGGCAGGTGGAGGCCCAAAGGGGCGGGGCACAGGATTGGGCGGTGGGTCAGGTAGGTGCAGGGAGCTGCCAGGTGTGGTGGTGATGGCTGCACTCCAAATACCAGGGTGAATGAGTGCAGGCCCCATCTGTTCTCCAGCCTGGGAAAGGGCATGCCTGACTCGGGACTGTCGTACTCTCGCGTGTCATAGGGCCAGACTAGGCAGGCCCACACAGCTCCCTGCAGATAGCCGAACTGGTCTGGGGAGGGCTCTGGGGGGTTTGCCCCTTGATGGGAGGAGGTGAAGGGATCCAGCCTGCCTCTGCTCGTTAGACCGACACCTGAGTCCAGTCACCGCTGTCTGGTTCTGGCTGCCCGAGGCCACACCTGCTGGTGGCCTTCAGTGGGCCTTGTTACCCTTGGCCCCAGCACATTCAGGTATCCATGCTCCCTGTCCCCACAGGTGCCACCAAACAGGTGAGTATACGGGGGAAGACCCCCAAGGAAGGGATACTGAGGCATTCTAGGGGGTGGGCTCCATACTTGCAGATGTCCAGGAAAATTCCGTTAGAAATGGTGGGACGACCCAGAAAGGTGCTGTGAACCATGAACTCGTGTCACCATCGGTTCAAAACAGGAAATGTTTTCGATGCCCCCTACCTGAAAGGGCATCATTTCAAATCCAGGGTAACTCTTTAAGTTAGAGACATTTTGCTTCATCGGAGTCTCCTTTCTGACCCTGTGTGCTCGTTCGTGGGGTTGCGGGCCTCCCAGCCCCCACTACACTGAGGGCTTCTGCACAGACACAGGATGAGACCAGAGGAAGGCGGAGGGGTCTCAAGTGATGCTTAATGGCCAGGACTGTCTCCCTGGTGCTCACTGTTCCCATTACAAGTTTTCACTTCCTGAAGCAATTTACAGCATAACGGCCCCACATTGCAGGATAAATGTGAAAAACGGCCTCAGGAGCAAAGAGATAAAGGCACTTTGGATGCTGCAGGCAGCTCGTGGTTGTGATCTGTGGACCCACCGCAGGCTCAGGCTTGAAGGAGGGTCCCAGGAGGCACTGACAGGTACTCTCTCCAGACCGGGTGCCTGGCTCACAAGGCCCCTTGCCCGATGGGAGCGCCCAAAGATGGGGCACAGGGAGAGGGTGGGGTGGGGGGCCCCAAGGGGGTGTGGTGCAGGGCAAGCCTCTGGAGGAAGGTTGCTTGAGTGGGTCCCTGAGATGTAGCCTCTTCCTTCGATGGCGGGCAATTGGAGAATGTCCTTGCTGTGGCCAGCACATAGAAAGGCCTGTGGGAGTGGGAGACCCAAGGGGCCTCGATCGGCAGGATGCACACTGCCAACCTCAAGGAAGGCCTCCGAGTCTGAGGAGAGGGATGTAAGGCAACATGAGGGGCTCTGGGTTGGGAGGGAGGTAGACCACAGTGAGGATGGGTAGGGAGGGCTACACCCTGGCCATGTCTGGAGCACACCCAACTAGATGGCAGCTGCTGGAGGGGGGGTTGGTGCCTGCGGGGTCCTCTGGCGGGTGAGGGGTTGGGCCTGTAGCTCTGATGCTTTCTCCAGCTCCCATCCCCTCTGTAGGGGCAGGAATGGTGTGTACACACAGATGGACTCATAGACATGCACGCGCACACACAGATGCACATATGTGCAAGCATGTAGGCATGCACGTGCACACATGTACAGGTATACGTACAGACACACACAAATATGGACACATAGACCCATGCAAAAGACAGGTGCGCACACAAGCACACATGCATGTGCATGTAAACTTCTCCAAGATGTGCACACACTGACTTGTAACCACAGATGTGCTCGTAGTACACACATGTACACGCACACGTACACAGAACACACACACACAGCAGTCCCTCTGAGCAGCCCTGCTTCTGCTGCCAGCTGGCACTTCTCCCATCTGTGGGTTCTCACTTTGAGACAGCAGAGCTCATGGATGAGAATGTACTCTCTGGAGGCCTGGGTTTGAATTTTGACTCTCTTCTCTGAGCCTTAGTTTTCCTGTCTGTGGACTGGGGACACTGGCATCTCACGCACAGGTTGCTGGAGGGATTCGGTGTGCTAGCATGGCCCCAGGGGCTGGTGGTGGGCCATCAGTGATGTTAAGTCCTCTTGTAAGACCAGTGCCACTCTGGTGTCTGTGCTCTGGGACCAGGAGTCGGGTGGGTAGGCTCCTAAAGAAGAGGAGGGGCTCTGTTTATGGGAGTGGTTGGGGTTCATGGGATGCCAGGTGTCACTTCCCTGCAGTGGGTTGGTCGTGCCGGGTTCGTCCTCACCTGGAGCGTGACACCTATGGGCCCCTCCTATGCTGTCCTCCTTGAAGCCAGACCCCTGTTGGGCCAACCCGCTATAGACCCTACACATTCTGAGGGACTTTTGGAGAACTTCTGGTCAAAAGGCCAAGTGAATGGCAGAGTGGGATCAGGTGGTCCCAGTGAGCTGAAAACTTTTAGCTCTGAATCCTGGTTCAAGGACAAAATCTACTGACCCACGGAGATCTGACTGGGGTTGGGGGCTCCACCACTCTTAGGTGGGCTCTGGGAGCCTACCCATGAAGCCCCTGAGATGACTGATTCACTGCAGTTGATGGCCTGTCATCTTGCCCCTACAGGGTGGCCTGCGTGATGCCACCATGGTGTCAGGGCAGCAATCAGTGCTGGAGGATCCTGCCTCCTCCCACGGCTGACCTGGCAGCTGGTGTTCCCACCCAGCCTGCTGGGTCCAGCAGCCCCATGCACGGCAGCAAGGCAGCTGTCCACACCCTGGCCTGGCTTGGCCTGACTACTCTGTGACCCAGGGGCTCACAGTGGGTGGGACTTACTGATGTGGGGTGCTTTGGGGGGGTACCCAGAGCAGTGCTCCCATTTCCGACCACAGGAACATGGTTTCAGCTTTTCCTGCCACTCTGGGCATGAACTAGCCTGCTGAGATGTGGGTGACCCCGAGCGTTTGTTTGAAGTTGGGAACAGGTTGTGAAGGGGCCACTTGGTTTGGGGCTACAGAGCTTCTAGTTTTGTGTTATGGCTACTTCATCCCTGTCCTCAGCTCCGCGAAGGGTGTAGACCCGGGTGGCCTCCAGCGAGCTGGAAGCAGGTGAGCTTTGTACTGCTCTTATTCTTGTCCTCGTGATTCATTCAGGAAACACAAAGTGCCCAAATGTGGAGGACGGCTGAGCACTGCTTTAAGTGTCAGGGTGCTGTGTGGGGAGTGGGCAGGCCCTTCCCTAGGGGTGTTGGAGGAAGGGCGGGCCCCACTTTGTTGTGGGAGGAGGAAGTGCCATGGAGAATGGGTAGGCTGAGACACACATCCAAGGTCACCAGAACTGGGACAGGTGTGAAAAGCCCGGGATGGCTGGGCGGGTGTCAGGGAGGCCTCGGTGAGGAGTGGAGGAGAGGCCTAAGGAGCCGGCTGTGGAGGGGGAGAGGATCAGCACACAGAGGGAGAGTGCCATGGCTGGAGTGAGGGGTGAGGGTCTCTGTGGGCAGCCACTGGAGGGCCTGAGCAGGACGTGATGTGCCCTGCCCTGGGAGGAGACCAGTTGGGCTGCTCAATGTTTGATCGAGAGCACTCTGAGGTTCCAGGAGCACTAAACGTGCTCTTGTGGAGCTCGAGTCTCAGTGGGTGAGACAGCCCTACACGTAAACCTCAGGTTTATTCCATGGTCAGGGGTGGTACGTGTAGGAGCCGTAGGGTTGGGGCATCCGAGGCAACTTGGGTTGGCCAGAACCGGCCTTGCTGGATGGTTGGAGCACAGGAATGTGCAGGCAGGGGGCTGGTGTGGCTCCTGGGGTGGGCGAGCCCCACAGGTGACTGGGCCTGGGCTGAGGACAGTCCTGGAGTTGGCTTTGGCGCTGAACTGAGAAGAGGACACGGCAGCCTCTCCCCCGGAGGAGGTGCAGCTCTGAGCTCGGCTGCTGTGCCATCCAGTCCTGGCCCCTCTGTCCACAGGATGCTGGAGGGCTGCCAGGGGCTTCCAACCCATTGTCCCTCCAGGATGAAGTTGGAGATAGAGGCGGCAGTTATGACCCGAAAGCACCAGTCACACATAAGTCTCCTGCTGGTTTTCCATTTGCATTGGCTCCTGCCCGACACTGGAGAAGTCAGCTTTTTGCAAACGTCGATGATGAATGATCAGTCACACAAAGGGAAATGGCAGGAATGGTAGGTGTTTGCAGGCTGCCTTGTCAATTTGGAGCCTGATGTGCTGTCCAGAGTCTTCTTTCTTGGATTGAGAAGCAAGTGTCAGGTTATATGAGTCAGGGCCAGGTTGGTTGGGGAGAGCCCAGGACAAGCCAGCAGTGAAGGTGCTGGAGGGTCATGCCCCCAGCACCCAGACTGTGTGGGGGCATGTAGGCGTCCAGCCGTCTCAGCTGCTTCAAACTGGGTCTGACCCCAGGGCTCTGCATGGTGGCAGGATTCTGTGTCTATTCGCCACCCCCCCCCCCCCCCCCCCACCAATGCCCTGTGGGTACACAACATGCACACGAGGGTCTGTCTCCTGCTCTTGTGCTGTCTGCTTCATGTGACGTTTGTGGAACATCAGTGAGTTTCCCAGCCTCCAAGTCTATCCTGGCTCATGGAGGGTGGGGTGCCATCCCCAGGCCTCCCTTGTGGCCTGATTCTGCGGACCCCAAAGAAGCACTTTATTTAACCTTTTTGAGTCTATAAAACAGGTAGAATCACTTACCTGAAACGCAGGGATGATTCACTACAATAACTGTGTAAGTGGTGCCTTCTAGGGGCTCACTGAATGGTCACTTCTCTTCCTCCTGCCACTGTCCTGACCTTCATTATTGTTCTATGCAAACTCAAGCCTGCAGTGTCTCCAAGGAGATTCCACAGCTGCCTGAATGGACAGGCCGTAGCTTCAAGTTCACACAATGACTGACATGCAGGGTCGGCTGCAGGGCCATGCGAGTGTCCCGTTCCTCAGGCACAGGGCTCCCAGGCTCAGGGTGGGGGCTCACAGCCCCTCCTCCCATGATCCTGCTTATCCCTTCCAGAGTGCGAGCCTACAGCCACCCCAAGCACATGGATGTCTCCACAAGGTCAGCGGGTTCCCTTGAGGCTGCCTTCCTCCCCTGCCCTCCTCTCCAGCACCCTGCTTCTGTCTGGTCCTCTCAACCCTCCCTCCCCTTGTGCGCCCCCCCCCCACCGCGGGATTTGCATACAGGTGCGCCTGTCTGGTGCAGCTGAAGGGGTGGGGGCGGGGCTCAGTAGCCCACGCGGGGAGGGCCGCAGCAAGGGAGCACAGGTGGTGAGACAATGGCCACTAGCAAAGTGGGTTTATCCCCCTGCTGCCTCCTCAGAGCTGTGGCCTCACTCCCGGGCTGGTTGGGGAGGCAGGCTCTTGTGTCTGGAGCCTCTGGGGAGCCCTTGTTCTGCCATTAGCTCCCCCGGGAGCCTTGTCCTGCTTAGTGACTGTCTGAGCTCAGTTCCTTGTCTATAATTGGGTTGATGGGGGGCATGGGGAACGGCCTACAAAGGATGTGTGAGGAGTACCCTGTGGCCCAGATATGAGCTTTCACAAAGGACTCCCATGAAGACTTTCAGGGCTCCCTCCAAGTGGGGTGGTGCTCAGCCAGAATGGTGGGGCTTGGAAGGTCCATCAACAGACCTTGATGTCACTGTGTGTCTGAAGCATTGTTTTTGTTTTTTTAAATTAGTCTAGCAATTATCTAGTGAGTAGTCCAAATGTAAAAAGGGTTGAATTTTAAAATGTAAATGTTGGACCCACATCCCAATTTTTGTGATACTGCTTTGGCATTCTTGGCCTTCTGCCACCCTGGGAGCCTCACCGATCAGAAATGTCTCACTCTCCTGGTCTCATCAGGAACTGGTTGCCACCTTGGTGAAGGTTGGGGAAGCTTCCAGTTTCACAGTACCCTCTTTTGGGCCAGCTCTGGGCCCCCTTCCAGCAGCCTCTTTCATATCTCCTTCCCCCAGGCCTATGCTCCTGGGGTTAGGGTGGCCATGTTCTGTAGGCCTGTCCCTCTTTCCTTCCAGACTCAGGGATTCTGACATTTGTGTTGGGGTCAATGTTGTTATTCAGGTCTCTGGTCGCACATGGGGTTGCCTTGCCTGGATGTATTCAGGTGTGTGTGTGCGTGTGTGTGTGTGTGTGTGTGTGTGTGTGCGCGCGCGCGTGTGTGTGTGTGTGTGTGTGTGTGTG